>NC_092341.1:268155000-268455000 GCF_046630445.1 Rutidosis leptorrhynchoides | reverse complement strand
TTGAATGAACTTAATGTTCTAAAAAAGAAAGGACGTAATAACACGATTTGATTTGTCAAATTACCAGAATCACTGAGAATAGAACTATCAAGAATATATTTTCTTGATATGTTCAGAAGTTAAGAAGAATGAAAGAGTTATGCCCACAGCCTCCTTCATGGTTTGCTTAATCCGTTTTCCAGTTCCAACTTTTCTGAACTTTGCCAACATACTATTCTTTATCATCAGACTTTCGACTGTTAAGGTCATTTACAGTTTTTGCTGCTTCATCAGAAATTTTCAAAATTTGGAGTATTGATTTGTAGACTGGGTGCTTTTCAGAGTTTCAGAATGGAAGATCATAATTCTAAGAGATAAAGGTTATATGTATACATATCACTGTTTATGTAGACATGTTGCGAGATTTCAAAATACTGATTGCTAACTCCAGGTAATTGATGTGGTAATTCTCGTTATAAGATGTGGATAAGTATATGAATAGGTTTTAACGAATAAATATAATGGTTCTTCGGAGAGATTTAAGCCAATGAGTAATGAAGTTGCTGGTAAGTTTACTGCTAATGTGGTGGAATATAAACGGTTCTCTGGTAACGATGATGAAAAGAGCAAACGTATATAACAAGGTTATACTAAGGCTAATCCGAATGAAAGTCGAAGTTAATTTGCTGAAGCTGTGACAAAATTGGCTAATTTGAAAAATATTGTAATGTTATTTTCGGTAATAGCAATGCCAAAGGAGCTAACACATATACGTGTTAAATGTTTACTTAGGTTTCGAGAATTTTTCAGGTGTATAACTATATGCATAAATCTTTCCTTCCGTAGATGAAGTGCGGTTGGTTCATCCTCTCGATTGAGGTGTTTTCAAGAATCATGAAAGGTATGAACGCAGATTGTAATCATCAAGATACAAACGAGGTTTAAGATGAAATCAAGTGGCAAACTTGAAGAAATGTTTAGTTTCATATGTTTTAATCAATATTTTAATTCATTTTAATTGTCCAATGTTGGTAGTCCAAAGTTAGTAGTCCACAGTTAGTAGTTTAATAATTCATATATAGTTTAATATATAATATTCAAATTAATTAATACGTATCGTGACCCATTGTATACATGTCTCAGACTCGATCACAACTCAAAGTATATATATTATTTTAGAATTAACCTCAACCCTGTATAGCTAACTTGATCATTACCGCATATAGAGTGTCTATGGTTATTCCAAATAATATATATAGATGACGTCGATATGATATGTCAAAACTTTGTATACGTGTCCCGATATTTAAATGCGTAAATAACAGTATTTAAATGACGATAAATAAAGTGCGTAAAATAAATAACAGAAATTAAATGACGATAAATAAAATTGCGAGAATTAAAATTGCGATAAATAAATGTAATAAGGAATTAACAGTTAGCTAGGAACAGTTAGCTAGGAACAGTTAGCTAGGATTTTCTTAGCGTGGATTCTTAACAAAATTTCTCATAGTTAATTTGTTTGTTTCTAACAAATTTTATTTTGTCAAATATTTTCTTCATTATGCCACTTGTTGGATTCTGATAGGTCAAAATCCAAATATGAAATTGAATGAAAATGGTTATTCTGCGGTGAATGGATTCGTATACCTGTGGATGTAAGTAGGATAGTAAATGACTGTTGAATCAGATTCGAAGAATATACAATGTAACTTATTAATGTGAAATCCAAATATTCCTCGGGTATTACCTACCCGTTAAAATATTTTTACCATTAACAGTTTGTACAAAAGAATTTTTAATTACAATCTTTATGAAAATATACTTACATATATATTTTCTTCAGATGTAATCATGGATTTAATGAGTCAATATGATATTAAACTCATTTGATTTACCGTTAGAACGAGAATATATAATCTCTAAAACATTAGAGAATACATAATTGCCATGTCGAATGAAGATAAATGATGTAGAACGTCATGTAGAATGATGATTATACTCGAGGTACAGAATGAGATGTTGAGGCATGCGATGTTGAAACTTGGGTTGTTGGTGGTACTGGTGTTGATGTTGGTGGTACTGTTGGTGCTGGTGATGTTGCTGAAGCTGGTACGTTTTGCACCATATTTTCCAAGGCTACAACTCGGGCGCGAAACTCATTGATTTATTACTCCGGAATGATTGTCGGTAGGAATGAGCGAATGAATAAGGTTTAGAATCTGAGTTGTGATATAATCGTGGCGAGATACTCTGGAAATGAGAGAGAAAATGGTGTTTCGAACAGGTTCGTCGGTAAGTGCTTCAAGTTCTTCGCCAAGAGGTGAATTCGGTTGTTGGAAGGGATCGCCTTCTTCGCGTCTCCATTGATTAAGTCGACTACGAATCCATCCCCAATTCATCCAGAATTGATGATGGCTGATTGGTTGATTCATTCCGGTGACGCTCCTTTCGGAGCTTAGGTGATCATCTATGTCGGAATAGCTGTCGGAATCCGAAGAACTTGAACTAGTGGCGAGTTCCATTTCGCACGATTGAGTAAATGGTTTTTCGGTATGAAATGATTTTCGGCTATCGGATGGTATTCTAATTACATAGAATATCTATATATATAGAACAAAAGATTTCGTAGATTACGGAGGAATTTACGGAATATGTCAGGCAAAGTTTACAGTAACAGATACGCTAAGATATGAATTTTGTCTATACACTATTCATGCAATTAATGCAGTAACATGTGTCTAGACTAAGAATGATAAGCAGGTAATTTCCTAAGGATGATAAGCAGATGATTTCTGAATAGAAATGATAAGCAAAACTTTTGACATGCAGCTAAGGTCGAAGTCCAGACTCATTAATGCATCCTAACAACTACTAGTTAGACACACTAATGCAAGACCTGGTTCGCTAAGACCACCGCTCTGATATCAACTTTAATGACCCGTCCTAATCCATCTGGACGAATACATTACATTTGGTTACATCGCGAGGTATTTGACCTCTATATGATACATTTTACAAACATTGCATTCGTTTTTAAAAGACAAACTTTCATTACATCGAAAGTTGATGGCATGCATACCATTTCATAATATATCCAACTATATTTGACTTAATAATAATCTTGATGAACTCAACGACTCGAATGAAACGTCTTTTGAAATATGTCATGAATGACTCCAAGTAATATCCCTAAAATGAGCAAATGCACAGCGGAAGATTTCTTTCATACCTGAGAATAAACATGCTTTAAAGTATCTGTGACGATCGCTCCAAATCCATATGGACGAACACGTCATTCATCGATTTCATTGCGAGGTATTTGACCTCTATATGATACGTTTTGTAAACATTGCATTCTTTTGAAAAGGCATACCA
Organism: Rutidosis leptorrhynchoides; assembly: GCF_046630445.1. Taxonomy (NCBI): domain Eukaryota; kingdom Viridiplantae; phylum Streptophyta; class Magnoliopsida; order Asterales; family Asteraceae; genus Rutidosis; species Rutidosis leptorrhynchoides. Next base: position 268,451,643 of record NC_092341.1, on the reverse strand, counting down.
TAAATGAATATTTAAATCAAAGGTTTTCGACATCTGATGATTTCTACATATAGACAATCACTGTAAATAATAGTTTACAATAGTACTTCCGTTGACAATGCAGTCAAAATAAGATACATGGTGATGATTTGGTGAATGCAACGTTTCCTTGAAAAATATGCCATGTACGACTCCATGCACATAGCTTGTCTAACATATAAGCAAACAGCGGAAGACTTCTAGGAAACCTGAGAATAAACATGCTAACAAGTGTCAACACAAAGGTTGGTGAGTTCATAGTTTTAGTGTTTTGCATAATCTGTATATAAAAGTGGATCACAAGATTTCAGTTGTTTCATCCAGAAACATTTATCAAAAGTTTGTCAATAGATTCTACGTAACAGAGCACCCTGGTAACTAAGCTTTAACGTTATAATGATAAATACCCCATTCGTTTACATACACGCAAACCAACGTGTCCTAAACTCAAATAACACACATCCGTTAAAAGGCTAGCGCTCTAGCTCGGACGGGGATGTCAAGCCCTATGGATCCATATACTGTTATTCGCGCCCACCAGTCCATATCCTATGTACTGGCAGCTACTAGTTACCAAAGCTAAGGGATTTTCGGTTCAAACTCAGTGTAGAATTAAGTATGTACTTGTATCCATTGCGTTTAAAATAAATTGCATGTATTCTCAGCCCAAAAATATATATTGCAAAAGCAATTAAAAAGGGAGCAATGAAACTCACCTTAGCAGCATATATAGTCGTTCACCAAAATGTGACCGAAACTCGGATTACCAAATAACCGTAGATCTCAACATATCAGTATTGAGATTCAATATTGTAGGAAAGTACGTAGACGTAACGGAGATGATAAACACTAGGTTTGATTCACAAATATACCCCCGAACATTACCCATAACCTCCTTGGCAATAAACCATAATTTCCTTAGCTTTATCCCGCTCGAAAACTCATTTTGAAAGTGACACGCTCATAACCTCGTCGTAGTATTTTATGTATAATACTACTAATAATAATAAGATTAATAATATTATTAATCTTAATAATAATAATAATAATAATAATAATAATAATAATAATAATAATAATAATAATAATAATAATAATAATAATAATAATAATAATAATAAATATAAATATAACTAATAATACGGAGGAAGAATGAAGAATGAATAAAAAAAATCAGAGAAACGCTCGAATTTATAGATGTGGCCTGTCCCCCATAGCCATGCGATCGCATGAATTTGATGGGTTATTCCCATGCGATCGCATGGGACCAATTTCTAGCTCACATATGTTTTGTACACTAGTTCGTCGACATATTATTATATTAATATAATATATTTAATTTATATAATTAATTATATATTATATTAAATTCACGTGCACAGTTGATTTGTAAATTTTGTTCCGATAAGTCGTACGTCATCACGCGACTTATGTCCCGGTTCTGATTTTTCGAGTGTCCCTTCATACGCTGAGAAAACTTGTAATTTACATTTTGGGACACGTACCTTTGTCAAAATATAGCCTTAAATTATCCCTAAATTATATCACTCAAAGTATATCTTAAACTTTCGAGTGTTTTGGTCATTTACTTCTATAAATTATCGCCTCGTTATATATACATATACATGTATACATTTTCATTTTAAATAGTGTTTTAAATAGTGTTTTACTGTAGCAATTCACTGTAGCAAATAGTGATTTTTGAAAACACTGTAGCATTTTGGGTACTGTAGCAATTTGAAAATACTGCAGCAAATTAGTGTTTTACTGGTTCATCTTAAACGCTTTAGTTAACTTATCTAAATATCAATCGAATCAATAAATGAATGTTACTATCGTTTACTAAATAACTTGAAATTATATATATGTATATATCTTTTTAATATACATAAATCAGTTTTTAAATACACATTGAAAGTTATTTATAAATAAATTTTAATAATAAATATTTCAACTTATCATATATATTCAAATAGATATTTAAACCAATAAGTTTAATGTACGGTATCAAATAATTAATACATTGTTACCTTTTCAAGTTATTGTATATATGCATCTATTTATATATAATTGTTCGCGAATCGTCGAAAACAACTGAAGGGTATTTAAATATATAAAAGTAGTTCAAAAATTTTGAGATTCAGTTTTACAGACTTTGCTTATCGTATCGGAAATGTTAATCATACAAAGATTAAGTTTAAATTTGGTCAGAAATTTCCGGGTCATCACAGTATCAACCAAAAGTTTGGTGAGTTCATAAGTTTATCGTAAACAATAAAATTCATCATTTTGATAGACCACAAGATTTAAATACAGTACACATATCTCGTGTACTAAATCATTTTTCATAATGCTTGACAGAGTAGGTTCGTATCCTTTTCTCTCCTGTAGGTTGCCTCGCGATTTTTAATAACCGTACACATAACTCGTGCACAAAAATAATACACATAACCTGTGTATAAAAATCATTCTCTCGATACATAACATTCACTTTGATTTCATTGGTCAACATGGTAACCGACCTTAACATATAATGCGCATCAATAATACCCCAAATCAGAACATCTCGTCTGTATAATATATAAACTTCGAAGTACTAAACACCACACCCACTAGCTCTTCCGTCTAGTGAACATTCTGGGTGGGGGTGTTAAACCCGGTAGCTACCTTTAGGATTCACGTGAATTAGGACCATACCCATTTCTAATTCTTAGATTACCAAGCAATAATAATCAGGGAAAAATATTCACAACAATTAGTGGCAATTATAACGTCCAACTAATTCAATAATAATCCACAGAACTTCTGTCTGCATAATAATTCATTCGAGGAATGTTTTGCTTGTGTCTATCTCGTGAAACATTTATAAAAGCATCTCATGTATTTTTAGTCCAAAATATAGATTTCAAAAGCATTTAATAAAGCAGTTCTAAAAACAGCGCATGTATTCTCAGTCCCAAAAATGTAAAGAGTAAAAGGGAATCAAATGAACTCACAATATTGTATTTTGTAGTAAAAATACATATGACGACATTGAACAAGTGTAGGGTTGGCCTCGGATTCACGAACCTATATTAATTATATATATTAAAACATATAATCGAAATTTCATAATTTCATTTATTAACATATATTATTTATATATATTTTGTAGTTATATAAGATTTATACTAGATTCCATTTAAAAACATATACTTTATTTTATATCTCAAATTATATGTTATATATATTTATTTTGTATATGCATTTAAAGTGATTAATATAGTTATATTAATATCTATATAAATTTAGTATTATATTAAAAATACCTAATTTGTTGTATATAAGTTTTTAAATAAATATTGTTAATATGTTTTATATATAGTTATATGGAATCTTAATATAATTGTAGTATATAAAATAAGTATATTTTATGTACAAAATGTTTATTTGTTTAAAAAAAATGATAGTTTTGATATTAATGATTTACTAATAATGATAATAATATCTTTATAAAAAATAATAATAATAATAATGATATTGTTAATAATGATACTTTTATTTAATAATAATAATACTAATAGTTACAAAAGTGATACTAATACTAATATTAATGAAAATAATGATAACTTGTATTATTCTCATAATAATATTAATAATCCTATCCATAATAATAATAATAATAATAATAATAATAATAATAATAATAATAATAATAATAATAATAATAATAATACAACTATTAGTGATACTAATAATAATATTTATACTTGTATTTATAATCATAATGAATGAAAATTTTATCATAAAACATATATTAGTAATAATAATATTAATAATTATAATACTAAAAATAATAACAATATTTATGATAATAATGGTAATAATAATAATAACCATAATATTCATAATACTTATTAATAATAGTACTAACAACAATAATAATATTAATACTTAATAACATTAATAATGATAATAATAATAAATAGATAAAAAGAAAACTACCTCATAAGCCCTTTTAAATTTTTTTTTGCCCAAAGCCGGGCTCGAACCCGTGACCTCTCGCTCACCCGCAACACACTCGACCATTGAACCAAATACGTTTTTCTGGAATTTATACCGACCCATAAATATATAACCCATTTGTTTTTATTCACCTTTTCATCTTCTTCTTAATCTTCTTTATAATATACTCGATCATAATTTTTCATATCCTCACAGCAATGAATTTGTTACATCAAACTAATCCTAATTAATTAGTATCAAAATTTTGTATTAATTGAAAACGAAAAAAGAAAAAAAAATCAAAATAAAAAATCAGTACTGCTGCTGTCGCGGTATGATTATAAAAATATTATTGATTTCAAAATTGGGATCGTTTTAGACAAAAATTCCTAAATAAAACAAGTTCTAAATCATTGTTAGAAACTATCTGGATCATCAATTCAACATATAACATCAAAACACTTACGAATTTCCTCATGAACACAAAGATTAACTTTTTTGTAAAATAACTTTGACTCAAAAACTAAGATTCGATTTGAGGAATTGGGACTTAAGATTTTGCAGAAAGTTCGAGTAACAGATTCTTAACAAAACTGCAATTAAGGATTTTACAATTTCATTCAAAATCAGAAGTTGAGTAAAAAGTTACACGTACAGAGCACTTGCTTCAGTTTAAAAAAATTTCTGTTACATTCGTAAAAATGGATGCTGTTATAATTGTTATTTGATAATGGTGATGAAAGAACTCAATGAGGTGACCAACATTATAGACAATTCAGTTGATTTTATATCCCAATTCATCGATAGTCAATTATTCGATCAGGTACGAAGGAAAAATAAAAAATTAAAAGGTGAATATGACTCTCAACAGATTTTGTTTTTGTTATGGATTAATATTCGTTCAGTACAAATTTAGAGACAGGATTAACAATCAAAAATAGTTTGATCGTGATAATAAACGGATTCTGTAATTATATGTACCATTTTTCAAATAATTAATAAATATAAATATAAATATTATAATAATAATACTTTAATATTAATAATAATAAATAACAATACTCATAATAATATAAGGAATAATTAATTTCAGTTAATAAAGATATTAATAGAAATAATAAAAATATTTATAATAATAATACCAAAATAATACTAAGAATAATACTAATGATGATGATATTTAATAAGTATGATAAAAATTAATGATAATAATCATAATACTATATTAATTATAATAAATATTTATATTAGTAATAATACTGTAACAATTTATATATAAAAAGTTTCATATTTGTATGTTATGTTGATAATAATTTTGATATTAATATTAAAAATAATAATAATATTACTATAACATTTATTTCTAACTTGTAATTACATTTAATATATTATTATTATAATTTATAAATTTTATCAAATTTACTAGTTATCTAATGTATAGAATATTCAATATTTATATATTTTATGTATTTTACAATATACATGTAATATTAATTTTATATAAAAGTCATATATTTATTTCAATAACAACTTAATTATTTTATATTTTAATTCAAATGATTAAAGTATACTTTATTAATTTTTAAAATATTATATACATACTTATATATATATAAATATATATATATATATATATATATATATATATATATATATATATATATATATACATACACACACACACACCCATTTGTTCTTGAATTGTCGGGAATAGTCAAAGGTCAAATGTATATATAAACACAGTTCAAAGTTTTAGATTTCAATATTACAGACTTTGCTTATGGTGTCGGAAACATATAAAGATTAAGTTTAAATTTGGTCGGAACTTTTCAGGTCGTCACACTTGTCATTTGAGTTCATCTAGATTCCGAAAAAGGCATCTTTCTCGCAAATTTTCACCACACACCAAACACCACCGACGGTTCGTAGTGCTTGGTGTTTTGTGACTGTGGCCAAAATGTTAGATCTATCGTATCTTTTGACTCGTAGATTCGATTTAGTCACCGTTTTTTTTAAATCGTGTATTTTTTTGAGATCTATTCATTGGTAAACTGCCGTAGGCGGTTTATCCCAAATATTTTTTGAAACGAGACCTCGAAAACCTTCAATTTTGCCTTTTTAATATTTTGACGCTTTTTTGACCGTTTTGAATTTCTATCATATTGTTTCTTTGTGTATGCATGACCTAGCATTGTGCACATATTTTTTTAAGGCATATTATTTCACTCACAATGTAACTATGTATAACGCATATAATTTTGAATCTAATGTCACTTCATTAAACAGGCTTTTTAAATCATTAATATGCGCCACCAGATGGAGTAACATTTGGCGGCGCATGCTGAAATTCTCAAGATCACCCTAAAACGGCCGAACGAGCAAGACACTCTGAGCGTGCTTGTCATTCGAGGTCGTCTAGATTCCGAAAAAGACATATTTCCTCGCAAATTTGCACAACACACCAAACACCACCGACGGTTCGTGGTGCTTGGTGTTTTGTGTCTTTGGCCAAAATGTTAGATCTGTAGTACCTTTTGACTCGTAGCTCAGATTTAGTCAATTTTTTTTTTAAATCGTGTATTTTTCCGAGATCAATCCGTTGGTAAACTGCCGTAGGCGGTTTGTCCCAAATATTTTTCAAAACGAGACCTCGAAAACCTACTATTTTGCTTTGTTTTTTTTTTTTTTAATATTTATACTCTCTTTTGATCGTTTTGAATTTCTCTCATATTATTCCTTTGTGTATGCATGACCTAGCATGGTACATATTATTTTAAGGCATATTATTTCACTCACAATGTAATTATATATAACGCTTATAATTTTGAATCTAATGTCACTTTATTAAACACGCTTTTTAAATCATTAATATGCGCTACCAGATGGAGTAATATCTGGCGGTGCATGCTGAAATTCTCAAGATCACCCTAAAACGGCCGAAGGAGCAAGACTCTCTGAGCGTGCTTGTCATTCGAGGTCGTCTAGATTCTGAAAAAGACATCTTTCCTGGCAAATTTGCAACTCAGACCAAACACAATCGACGGTTCGTGGTGCTTGGCGTTTTGTGTCTTTGGCCAAAATGTTAGACCTATCGTATCTTTTGACTCTTAGCTCCGATTTAGTCACCGTTTTTTTAAATCGTGTATTTTTTCGAGATCTATCTGTTGGCAAACTGTCGTAGGAGGTTTGTCCCAAATATTTTTCGAAATGAGACCTCGAAAACCTTCAATTTTGCCTTTTTTTAATATTTAGACGCTCTTTTGACCGTTTTGAATTTCTATCATATTATTTCTTTGTGTATGCATGACCTAGCATGGTACATATTGTATTAAGGCATATTATTTCACTCACACTGAAATTATGTATAACACATATAATTTTGATTATAATGTCGCTTCTTTAAACAGGCTTTTTAAATCATTAATATGCGCCGCCAGATGGAGTAACATTTGGCAGCGCATGCTGAAATTCTCAAGATTACCCTAAAACGGTGGAACGAGCAAAACTCTCTGAGCGTGATTGTCATTCGAGGTCGTCTAGATTCCGAAAAAGACATCTTTCCTCGCAAATTTGCACCACGCACCAAACACCACCGACGGTTCGTGGTGCTTGGCGTTTTGTGTCTTTGGCCAAAATGTTAGATCTATCGTATCTTTTGACTCGTAGCTCCGATTTTGTCACCGTTTTTTTCAAATCTTGTATTTCTTCGAGATCTATCCATTGGAAAACTGGGGTATGCGGTTTGTCCCAATTATTTTTCGAAACGAGACCTCGAAAACCTTCAATTTCGTTTTTTTTTAATATTTAGATGCTCTTTTCTCTGTTTTGAATTTCTATCATATTATTTCTTTGTGTATGCATGACCTAGCATGGTACATATTATTTTAAGGCATATTATTTCACTCACAATGTAATTATCTATAACGCATATAATTTTGAATCTAATGTCACTTCATTAAACACGCTTTTTAAATCATTAATATGCGCCGCCAGATGGAGTAATATCTGCCGGCGCATGCTGAAATTCTCAAGATCATTCTAAAACGGCCGAACGAGCAAGACTCTCTGAGCGTGCTTGTCGTTCGAGGTCGTCTAGATTACGAAAAAGACATCTTTCCTCGCAAATTTGCACCACACACCAAAAACCACCGACGGTTCGTGGTGCTTGGCGTTTTGTATCTTTGGTCAAAATGTTAGATCTATCATATCTTTTGACTCGTAGCTCCGATTTAGTCACCGTTTTTTTAAATCGTGTATTTTTTCGAGATCTATCCGTTGGCAAACTGCCGTAGGCTGTTTGTCCCAAATATTTTCGAAACGAGACCTCGAAAACCTTTAATTTTGCCTTTTTTTAATAATTAGACGCTCTTTTGACCGTTTTAAATTTCTATCATATTATTCTTTGTGTATGCATGACCTTGCATGGGACATATTGTTTTAAGGCATATTATTTCACTCACAATGTAATTATGTATAGCGCATATAAGTTTGAATCTAATATCACTTCATTAAACACGCTTTTTAAATCATTAATATGCGCCGCCAGATGGAGTAACATTTGGCGGCGTATGCTGAAATACTCAAGATCACCCTAAAACGGCCGAACGAGCAAGAATCTTTGAGCGTACTTGTCATTCAAGGTCGTCTAGATTCCGAAAAAGACATCTTTCCTCGTAAATTTGCACCACACACCAAACACCACCGACGGTTCGTGGTGCTTGGCGTTTTGTGTCTTTGGCCAAAATGTTAGATCTATCGTATCTTTAGACTCATAGCTCCGATTTAGTCACCGTTTTTTAAATCGTTTATTTTTTCGAGATCTATCCGTTGGTAAACTGCAGTAGGCGGTTTGTCCCAAATATTTTTCCAAACGAGACCTCGAAAACCTTCAATTTTGCCTTTTTTAATATTTAGACGCTCTTTTGATCATTTTGAATTTCTATCATATTATTCCTTTGTGTATGCATGACCTAGCATGGTACATATTGTTATAAGGCATATTATTTCACTCATAATGTAACTATGTATAACGCATATAATTTTGAATCTAATGCAGCTTCATTAAACACGCTTTTTAAATCATTAATATGCGCTGCCAGATGGAGTAACATTTCGTATCCTTTGACTCGTAGCTCCGATTTAGTCACCGTTTTTTTAAATCGTGTATTTTTTCGAGGACTATCCGTTGGGAAACTGCCGTAGGCGGTTTGTCTCAAATATTTTTCGTAACGAGACCTCAAAAACCTTCAATTTTGCCTTTTTTAATATTTAGACGCTCTTTTGACCGTTTTGAATTCCTATCATATTATTTCTTTGTGTATGCATGACCTATCTTCTTACATATTGTTTCAAGGCATATTATTTTACTCACAATGTAACTATGTATAACGCATATAATTTTGAATCTAATGTCACTTCATTAAACACGCTTTTTAAATCATTAATTTGTGCCGCCAGATGGATTAACATTTGGCGGCGCATACAGAAATTCTCAAGATCATCCTAAAATGGCCGAAAGAGCAAGACTCTCTAAGCATAATTGTCATTTGAGGTCGTATAGATTCTGAAAAAAGACATCTTTCCTCGCAAATTTGCACCACACACCAAACCCCACCGACGGTTCGTGGTGCTTGGCGTTTTGTGTCTTTGGCCAAAATGTTAGATCTATCGTATCTTTTGACTTGTAGCTTCGATTTTGTCATTGTTTTTTTAAATCGTGTATTTTTTTGAGATCTATCCATTGACAAACCGCCATTGGCAGTTTGTCCCAAATATTTTTCAAAACGAGACCTCGAAAACCTTCGATTTTGCCTTTTTTAATATTTAGATGCTCTGTTGACCGTTTTGAATTTCTATCATGTTATTCTTTTGTGTATGCATTACCTAGCATGGTCTATTTTGTTTTAAGGCATATTATTTCACTCACAATGTAATTATGTATAACACATATAAATTTGAATCTAATGTCACTTCATTAAACACGCTTTTCAAATCATTAATATGCGCCGCCAGATAGAGTAACATTTGACGGTGCATGATGAAATTCTCAAGTTCACCCTAAAACGGCCGAACGAGCAAGACTCTCTGAGCGTACTTGTCATTTGAGTTTGTCTAGATTCCGAAAAAGACATCTTTCCTCGCAAATTTTCACCACACACCAAACACCACCGACGGTTCGTGGTGCTTGGCGTTTTGTGACTTTGGCCAAAATGTTAGATCTATCGTATCTTTTGACTCGTAGCTCCGATTTAGTCACCGTTTTTTTTAAATCATGTATTTTTTTGAGATCTATTCGTTGGTAAACTTCCGTAGGCGGTTTGTCCTAAATATTTTTCGAAACGAGACCTCAAAAACCTTCAATTTTGCCTTTTTTAATATTTTGACGCTTTTTTGACCGTTTTGAAATTCTATCGTATTGTTTCTTTGTGTATGCATGACATAGCATGGTACATATTGTTTTAAGACATATAATTTCACTCACAATGAACTATGTATAACGCATATAATCTTGAATCTAATGTCACTTCATTATAAAGGCTTTTTAAATCATTAATATGCGCCGCCAGATGGAGTAACATTTGGCGGCGCATGCCGAAATTCTCAAGATCACCCTAAAACGGCCGAACGAGCAAGACACTCTGAGCGTGCTTGTCATTCGAGGTCGTCTAGATTCTGAAAAAGACATCTTTCCTCGCAAATTTGCACCACGCACCAAACACCACCGACGGTTCGTGGTGTTTGGCGTTTTGTGTCCTTGGCCAAAATGTTAGATCTATCGTATCTTTTGACTCGTAGCTCCGATTTAGTCACCGTTTTTTTAAATCGTGTATTCTTTCGAGATCTATCCGTTGGTAAACCACCGTAGGCGGTTTATCCCAAATAGTTTTCAAAATGAGACCTCGAAAACCTAAATGTTTTACCTTTTTTTAATATTTAGACACTCTTTTGACCGTTTTGAATTTCTATCATATTCTTTATTTGTGTATGCATGACCTATCTTCGTACATATTGTTTTAAGACATATTATTTCACTCACAATGTAACTATGTGTAACGCATATAATTTTGAATATAATGCAACTTTATTAAACACGCTTTTTAAATCATTAATATGCGCCGCCAGATGGATTAACATTTGGCGGCGCATACTGAAATTCTCAAGATCATCCTAAAATGGACGAAAGAGCAAGAGTCTCTAAGCGTAATTGTCATTCGAGGTCGTCTAGATTCTGAAAAAGACATCATTCGAGGTCGTCTAGGTTCGTGGTGCTTGTCGTTTTGTGTCTTTAGCCAAAATGTTAGATCTATCGTATCTTTTGACTTGTTGCTTTGATTTAGTCACCGTTTTTTTAAATCGTGTATTTTTTAGAGATCTATCCATTGACAAACCGCCATTGGCAGTTTGTCCTAAATATTTTTCGAAACGAGACCTCGAAAACCTTCGATTTTGCCTTTTTTTTTTTTTTTTTTTTTTATATTTTGACGCTCTTTTAACCGTTTTGAATTTCTATCATATTATTCTTTGTGTATGCATGACCTAGCATGGTACATATTGTTTTTAGGCATATTATTTCACTCGCAATGTAGCTACGTATAATGCATATAATTTTGAATGTAATGTCACTTCTTTAAACAGGCTTTTTAAATCATTAATATGCGTAGCCAGATGGAGTAACCTTTGGCGGCGCATGTTGAAATTCTCAAGATCACCCTAAAACGGCCGAACGAGCAAGACTCTCTGAGCGTACTTGTCATTTGAGGTCGTCAAGATTCAGAAAAAAACATCTTTCCTCGCAAATTTGCACCACACACCAAACACGACCGACGGTTCTTGGTGCTTGGCATTTTGTGTCTTTGTCCAAAATGTTAGATCTATCGTATCTTTTGACTCGTAGCTCCGATTTAGTCACCATTTTTTTAAATCGTGTGTTTTTTCGAGATCTATCCGTTGATAAACTGCCGTAGGCGGTTGGTTCCAAATATTTTTCGAAATGAGACCTCGAAAACCTTCAAATTTGTCTTTTTATAATATTTAGACGCTCTTTTGACCGTTTTGAATTTCGATCATATTATTTCTTTGTGGATGCATGACCTAGCATGGTACATATTGTTTTAAGGAATATTATTTCACTCACAATGAAATTATGTATAACGCATATAATTTTGAGTATAATATCGCTTCTTTAAACAGGCTGTTTAAATCATTAATATGCGCGCCAGATGGAGTAACATTTGGCGGCGCATGCTGAAATTCTCAAGATCACCCTAAAATGGTCGAACGAGCAAGACTCTCTGAGCGTGCTTGTCATTCGAGGTCGTCTAGATTCCAAAAAAGACATCTTTCTTCGCAAATTTGCACCACACACCAAACACCACCGACGGTTCGTGGTGCTTAGTGTTTTGTGTCTTTGGCCAAAATGTTAGATCTATCGTATCTTTTGACTCGTAGCTCCGATTTAGTCACTGTTTTTTTTAAATCATGTATTTTTTTGAGATCTATTCGTTGGTAAACTTCCGTAGGCGGTTTGTCCTAAATATTTTTCGAAACGAGACCTCGAAAACCTTCAATTTTGCCTTTTTTAATATTTTGACGCTTTTTTGACCGTTTTGAAATTCTATCGTATTGTTTCTTTGTGTATGCATGACATAGCATGGTACATATTGTTTTAAGACATATTATTTCACTCACAATGAACTATGTATAACGCAGATAATCTTGAATCTAATGTCACTTCATTATACAGGCTTTTTAAATCATTAATATGCGCCGCCAGATGGAGTATCATTTGGCGGCGCATGCCGAAATTCTCAAGATCACCCTAAAACGGCCGAACGAGCAAGACACTCTGAGCGTGCTTGTCATTCGAGGTCGTCTAGATTCTGAAAAAGACATCTTTCCTCGCAAATTTGCACCACGCACCAAACACCACCGACGGTTCGTGGTGTTTGACGTTTTGTGTCCTTGGCCAAAATGTTAGATCTATCTTATCTTTTGACTCGTAGCTCCGATTTAGTCACCGTTTTTTTAAATCGTGTATTCTTTCGAGATCTATCCGTTGATAAACTGCCGTAGGCGGTTTATCCCAAATATTTTTCAAAATGAGACCTCGAAAACCTAAATGTTTTACCTTTTTTTCATATTTAGACACTCTTTTGACCGTTTTGAATTTCTATCATATTATTTATTTGTGTATGCATGACCTATCTTCGCACATATTGTTTTAAGGCATATTATTTCACTCACAATGTAACTATGTGTTACGCATATAATTTTGAATATAATGCAACTTCATTAAACACGCTTTTTATATCATTAATATGCGCCGCCAGATGGATTAACATTTGGCGGCGCATACTGAAATTCTCAAGATCATCCTAAAATGGACGAAAGAGCAAGAGTCTCTAAGCGTAATTGTCATTCGAGGTCGTCTAGATTCTGAAAAAGACATCATTCATCGAAAATTTGCACCACACACCAAACACCATCGACGGTTCGTGGTGCTTGTCGTTTTGTGTTTTTGGCCAAAATGTTAGATCTATCGTATCTTTTGACTTGTTGCTTCGATTTAGTCACCGTTTTTTTAAATCGTGTATTTTTTAGAGATCTATCCGTTGACAAACCGCCATTGGCAGTTTGTCCTAAATATTTTTCGAAACGAGACCTCGAAAACCTTCGATTTTGCCTTTTTTTTTTTAATATTTTGACGCTCTTTTGACCGTTTTGAATTTCTATCATATTATTCTTTGTGTATGCATGACCTAGCATATTACATATTGTTTTTAGGCATATTATTTCACTCGCAATGTAGCTACGTATAATGCATATAATTTTGAATGTAATGTCACTTCTTTAAACAGGCTTTTTAAATCATTAATATGCGTCGCCAGATGGAGTAACCTTTGGCGGCGCATGTTGAAATTCTCAAGATCACCCTAAAACGGCCGAACGAGCAAGACTCTCTGAGCGTACTTGTCATTTGAGGTCGTCAAGATTCCGAAAAAAACATCTTTCCTCGTAAATTTGCACCACACACCAAACACGACCGACGGTTCTTGGTGCTTGGCATTTTGTGTCTTTGTCCAAAATGTTAGATCTATCGTATATTTTGACTCGTAGCTCCGATTTAGTCACCATTTTTTTTAAATCGTGTATTTTTTCGAGATCTATCCGTTGATAAACTGCCGTAGGCGGTTGGTTCCAAATATTTTTCGAAATGAGACCTCGAAAACCTTCAAATTTGTGTTTTTATAATATTTAGACGCTCTTTTGACCGTTTTGAATTTCGATCATATTATTTCTTTGTGGATGCATGACCTAGCATGGTACATATTGTTTTAAGGAATATTATTTCACTCACAATGAAATTATGTATAACGCATATAATTTTGAGTATAATATCGCTTCTTTAAACAGGCTGTTTAAATCATTAATATGCGCCGCCAGATGGAGTAACATTTGGCGGCGCATGCTGAAATTCTCAAGATCACCCTAAAATGGTCGAAGGAGCAAGACTCTCTGAGCGTGCTTGTCATTCGAGGTTGTCTAGATTCCAAAAAAGACATCTTTCTTCGCAAATTTGCACCACACACCAAACACCACCGACGGTTCATGGTGCTTAGTGTTTTGTGTCTTTGGCCAAAATGTTAGATCTATCGTATCTTTTGACTCGTGGCTCCGATTTAGTCACCGTTTTTTTTAAATCATGTATTTTTTTGAGATCTATTCGTTGGTAAACTTCCGTAGGCGGTTTGTGAAATGTCCCGTTCTTATTGATTAAAAACGTTCCATATTAATTGATTTCGTTGCGAGGTTTTGACCTCTATATGAGACGTTTTTCAAAGACTGCATTCATTTTTAAAACAAACCATAACCTTTATTTCATAGATAAAGGTTTTAAAAAGCTTTACGTAGATTATCAAATAATGATAATCTAAAATATCCTGTTTACACACGACCATTACATAATGGTTTACAATACAAATATGTTACAACAAAATAAGTTTCTTGAATGCAGTTTTTACACAATATCATACAAGCATGGACTCCAAATCTCGTCCTTATTTAAGAATGCGATAGCGGAAGCTCTTAATAATCACCTGAGAATAAACGTGCTTAAAACGTCAACAAAAATGTTGGTGAGTTATAGGTTTAACCTATATATATCAAATCATAATAATAGACCACAAGATTTCATATTTCAATACACATCCCATACATAGAGATAAAAATCATTCATATGGTGAACACCTGGTAATCGACATTAACAAGATGCATATATAAGAATATTCCCATCATTCCGGGACACCCTTCGGATATGATATAAATTTCGAAGTACTAAAGCATCCGGTACTTTGGATGGGGTTTGTTAGGCCCAATAGATCTATCTTTAGGATTCGTGTCAATTAGGGTGTCTGTTCCCTAATTCTTAGATTACCAGACTTAATAAAAAAGGGTATATTCGATTTCGATAATTCAACCATAGAATGTAGTTTCACGTACTTGTGTCTATTTTGTAAATCATTTATAAAACCTGCATGTATTCTCATCCCAAAAATATTAAATTTTAAAAGTGGGACTATAACTCACTTTCACAGATTTTTACTTCGTCGGGAAGTAAGACTTGGCCACTGGTTGATTCACGAACCGATAACAATATATACATATATATCAAAGTATGTTCAAAATATATTTACAACACTTTTAATATATTTTGATGTTTTAAGTTTATTAAGTCAGCTGTCCTCGTTAGTAACCTACAACTAGTTGTCCACAGTTAGATGTACAGAAATAAATCGATAAATATTATCTTGAATCAATCCACGACCCAGTGTATACGTATCTCAGTATTGATCACAACTCAAACTATATATATTTTGGAATCAACCTCAACCCTAAATATAGAGTTTCTATGGTTGTTCCGAAATATATATAGATGTGTCGACATGATAGGTCGAAACATTGTATACGTGTCTATGGTATCTCAATATTACATAATATACAATACAAGTTGATTAAGTTATGGTTGGAATAGATTTGTTACCAATTTTCACGTAGCTAAAATGAGAAAAATTATCCAATCTTGTTTTACCCATAACTTCTTCATTTTAAATCCGTTTTGAGTGAATCAAATTGCTATGGTTTCATATTGAACTCTATTTTATGAATCTAAATATAAAATGTATAGGTTTATAGTCAGAAAAATAAGTTACAAGTCGTTTTTGTAAAGGTAGTCATTTCAGTCGAAAGAACGACGTCTAGATGACCATTTTAGAAAACATACTTCCACTATGAGTTTAACCATAATTTTTGGATATAGTTTCATGTTCATAATAAAAATCATTTTCTCAGAATAACAACTTTTAAATCAAAGTTTATCATAGTTTTTAATTAACTAAACCAAAACAGCCCGCGGTGTTACTACTACGGCGTAAATCCGGTTTTACGTGTTTTTTCGTGTTTCCAGGTTTTAAATCATTAAGTTAGCATATCATATAGATATAGAACATGTGTTTAGTTGATTTTAAAAGTCAAGTTAGAAGCATTAACTTTTGTTTGCGAACAAGTTTAGAATTAACTAAACTATGTTCTAGTGATTACAAGTTTAAACCTTCGAATAAGATAGCTTTATATGTATGAATCGAATGATGTTATGAACATCATTACTACCTTAAGTTCCTTGTATAAACCTACTATAAAAGAGAAAAATGGATCTAGCTTCAACGGATCCTTGGATGGCTCGAAGTTCTTGAAGCAGAATCATGACACGAAAACAAGTTCAAGTAAGATCATCACTTGAAATAAAATTGTTATAGTTATAGAAATTGAACCAAAGTTTGAATATGATTATTACCTTGTATTAGAATGATAACCTACTGTAAGAAACAAAGATTTCTTGAGGTTGGATGATCACCTTACAAGATTGGAAGTGAGCTAGCAAACTTGAAAGTATTCTTGATTTTATGTAACTAGAACTTGTAGAATATATGAAGAACACTTAGAACTTGAAGATAGAACTTGAGAGAGATCAATTAGATAAAGAAAATTGAAGAATGAAAGTGTTTTTAGGTGTTTTTGGTCGTTGGTGTATGGATTAGATATAAAGGATATGTAATTTTGTTTTCATGTAAATAAGTCATGAATGATTACACATATTTTTGTAATTTTATGAGATATTTCATGCTAGTTGCCAAATGATGGTTCCCACATATGTTAGGTGACTCACATGGGCTGCTAAGAGCTGATCATTGGAGTGTATATACCAATAGTACATAAATCTAAAAGCTGTGTATTGTACGAGTACTAATACGGGTGCATACGAGTAGAATTGTTGATGAAACTGAACGAGGATGTAATTGTAAACATTTTTGTTAAGTAGAAGTATTTTGATAAGTGTATTGAAGTCTTTCAAAAGTGTATAAATACATATTAAAACACTACATGTATGTACATTTTAACTGAGTTAAGTCATCGTTAGTCGTTACATGTAAGTGTTGTTTTGAAACCTTTAGGTTAACGATCTTGTTAAATGTTGTTAACTCAATGTTTATAATATCAAATGAGATTTTAAATTATTATATTATCATGATATTATCATGTATGAATATCTCTTAATATGATATATATACATTAAATGTCTTCATCTGATCTTCACGCTCCCAGGTGAACTCGGGTCCTCTACGAGCATTCCATCGAACCTTAACAATTGGTATCTTGTTTTGCTTAAGTCTTTTAACCTCACGATCCATTATTTCGACGGGTTCTTCGATGAATTGAAGTTTTTCGTTGATTTGGATTTCATCTAACGAAATAGTGAGATCTTCTTTAGCAAAACATTTCTTCAAATTCGAGACGTGGAAAGTGTTATGTACAGTCGCGAGTTGTTGAGGTAACTCAAGTCGGTAAGCTACTGGTCCGACACGATCAATAATCTTGAATGGTCCAATATACCTTGGATTTAATTTCCCTCGTTTACCAAATCGAACAACGCCTTTCCAAGGTGCAACTTTAAGCATGACCATCTCTCCAATTTCAAATTCTATATCTTTTCTTTTAATGTCAGCGTAGCTCTTTTGTCGACTTTGGGCGGTTTTCAACCGTTGTTGAATTTGGATGATCTTCTCGGTAGTTTCTTGTATAATCTCCGGACCCGTAATCTGTCTATTCCCCACTTCACTCCAACAAATCGGAGACCTGCACTTTCTACCATAAAGTGCTTCAAACGGCGCCATCTCAATGTTTGAATAGTAGCTATTGTTGTAGGAAAATTCTGCTAACGGTAGATGTCGATCCCAACTGTTTTCGAAATTAATAACACATGCTCGTAGCATGTCTTCAAGCGTTTGTATCGTCCTTTCACTCTGCCCATCAGTTTGTGGATGATAGGCAGTACTCATGTCTAGACGAGTTCCTAATGCTTGCTGTAATGTCTGCCAGAATCTTGAAATAAATCTGCCATCCCTATCAGAGATAATAGAGATTGGTATTCCATGTTTGGAGACGACTTCCTTCAAATACAGTCGTGCTAACTTCTCCATCTTGTCATCTTCTCTTATTGGCAGGAAGTGTGCTGATTTGATGAGACGATCAACTATTACCCAAATAGTATCAAAACCACTTGCAGTCCTTGGCAATTTAGTGATGAAATCTATGGTAATGTTTTCCCATTTCCATTCCGGGATTTCGGGTTGTTGAAGTAGACCTGATGGTTTATGATGCTCAGCTTTGACCTTAGAACACGTCAAACATTCTCCTACGTATTTATCAACATCGGCTTTCATACCCAGCCACCAAAAATGTTTCTTGAGATCCTTGTACATCTTCCCCGTTCCAGGATGTATTGAGTATCTGGTTTTATGAGCTTCTCTAAGTACCATTTCTCTCATATCTCCAAATTTTGGTACCCAAATCCTTTCAGCCCTATACCGGGTTCCGTCTTCCCGAATATTAAGATGCTTCTCCGATCCTTTGGGTATTTTATCCTTTAAATTTCCCTCTTTTAAAACTCCTTGTTGCGCCTCCTTTATTTGAGTAGTAATGTTATTATGAATCATTATATTCATAGATTTTACTCGAATGGGTTCTCTGTCCTTCCTGCTCAAGGCATCGGCTACCACATTTGCCTTCCCCGGGTGGTAACGAATCTCAAAGTCGTAATCATTCAATAATTCAATCCACCTACGCTGCCTCATATTCAGTTGTTTCTGATTAAATATGTGTTGAAGACTTTTGTGGTCGGTATATATAATACTTTTGACCCCATATAAGTAGTGTCTCCAAGTCTTTAATGCAAAAACAACCGCGCCTAATTCCAAATCATGCGTCGTATAATTTTGTTCGTGAATCTTCAATTGTCTAGACGCATAAGCAATCACCTTCGTTCGTTGCATTAATAGACAACCGAGACCTTGCTTTGATGCATCACAATAAATCACAAAATCACCATTCCCTTCAGGCAATGACAATATAGGTGCCGTAGTTAGCTTTTTCTTCAATAACTGAAACGCTTTCTCTTGTTCATCATTCCATTCAAATTTCTTCCCTTTATGCGTTAATGCAGTCAAGGGTTTTGCTATTCTGGAAAAGTCTTGGATGAACCTTCTGTAGTAACCAGCTAGTCCTAAAAACTGGCGTATGTGTTTCGGAGTTTTTGGGGTTTCCCACTTTTCAACAGTTTCTATCTTTGCCGGATCCACCTTAATACCTTCTTTGTTCACTATGTGACCGAGGAATTGAACTTCTTCCAACCAAAATGCACACTTTGAAAACTTAGCGTATAATTCTTCCTTCCTCAATACTTCTAACACCTTTCTCAAATGCTCACCGTGTTCTTGGTCATTCTTTGAGTAAATAAGTATGTCATCAATGAAAACAATGACAAACTTGTCAAGGTATGGTCCACACACTTGGTTCATAAGGTCCATGAGCACAGCTGGTGCATTAGTTAAACCAAACGGCATGACCATAAACTCGTAATGACCGTAACGTGTTCTGAAAGCAGTCTTTGGAATATCATCTTCTTTCACCCGCATTTGATGATACCCGGAACGTAAGTCAATCTTTGAATAAACAGACGAGCCTTGTAGTTGATCAAATAAGTCATCGATTCTCGGTAGTGGGTAGCAGTTCTTGATGGTAAGTTTGTTCAACTCTCGATAGTCGATACACAACCTGAATGTACCATCTTTCTTTTTGACAAACAAAACAGGAGCTCCCCACGGTGATGTGCTTGGTCGAATGAAACCACGCTCTAAAAGTTCTTGTAATTGGCTTTGTAGTTCTTTCATCTCGCTGGGTGTGAGTCTGTAAGGAGCACGAGCTATTGGTGCAGCTCCTGGTACAAGATCTATTTGAAATTCAACGGATCGATGTGGGGGTAATCCCGGTAATTCTTTCGGAAATACATCGGGAAATTCTTTTGCAATGGGAACATCATTGATGCTCTTTTCTTCAGTTTATACTTTCTCGACGTGTGCTAGAACAGCATAGCAACCTTTTCTTATTAGTTTTTGTGCCTTCAAATTACTAATAAGATGTAGCTTCGTGTTGCCCTTTTCTCCGTACACCATTAAGGGTTTTCCTTTTTCTCGTATAATGCGAATTGCATTTTTGTAACAAACGATCTCTGTTTTCACTTCTTTCAACCAGTCCATACCGATTATCACATCAAAACTCCCTAACTCTACTCGTATCAAATCAATCTTAAATGTTTTGCTAACCAGTTTAATTTCTCGATTCCGACATATATTATCTGCTGAAATTAATTTACCATTTGCTAATTCGAGTAAAAATTTACTATCCAAAGGCGTCAATGGACAACTTAATTTAGCACAAAAATCTCTACTCATATAGCTTCTATCCGCACCCGAATCAAATAAAACGTAAGCAGATTTATTGTCAATAAGAAACGTACCCGTAACAAGCTCCGGGTCTTCCTGTGCCTCTGCCGCATTAATATTGAAAAATCTTCCACGGCCTTGTCCATTCGTGTTCTCCTGGTTCGGGCAATTTCTAATAATGTGGCCCGGTTTTCCACATTTATAACAAACTACATTGGCATAACTTGCTCCGACACTACTTGCTCCTCCATTACTCGTTCCGACACCATTTGTTCCTTTCGCGCTATGACCATTTCTTTTACACTTGTTGCAAAATTTGGTGCAGAACCCCGAGTGATACTTTTTACACCTTTGGCATAGCTGCTTCTGATTGTTGTTGTTGTTGCGGTTATTATTGTTGTTGGGATGATTGTTGTAGTTGCTGTTGTTGTTGTTGTTGTTGTTGTTGTTGTTGTTGTTGTTGTTGTTGTTGTTGGGCCGTTTGTTGTAGTTGCGATTGATGTTGCGATTGTTGGGATAATTGTTGCGATTATCGTTGTAATTGCTGTTGTTGTTGTATTGGTGATTCTTATCACCATTTTCATCCCACTTTCTTTTGACTTGCTTCACATTGGCCTCTTCAGCAGTCTGTTCTTTAATTCTTTCTTCAATCTGGTTCACTAGTTTGTGAGCCATTCTACATGCCTGTTGTATGGAGGCGGGCTAGTGTGAACTTATATCTTCTTGGATTCTTTCCGGTAATCCTTTCACAAACGCGTCGATCTTCTCTTCCTCATCTTCGAATGCTCCCGGACACAATAGGCACAATTCTGTGAATCGTCTTTCGTACGTGGTAATATCAAATCCTTGGGTTCGTAACCCTCTAAGTTCTGTCTTGAGCTTATTGACCTCGGTTCTGGGACGGTACTTCTCGTTCATCAAGTGCTTGAATGCTGACCATGGTAGTGCGTACGCATCGTCTTGTCCCACTTGCTCTAGATAGGTATTCCACCATGTTAACGCAGAACCTGTGAAGGTATGCGTAGCGTACTTTACTTTGTTCTCTTCAGTACACTTACTTATGGCAAACACCGATTCGACCTTCTCGGTTCACCGCTTCAATCCGATCGGTCCTTCGGTTCCATCAAATTCCAAAGGTTTGCAGGCAGTGAATTCTTTGTAGGTGCATCCTACATGATTTCCTGTACTGCTAGATCCTAGGTTATTGTTGGTATGTAGCGCAGCCTGTACTGCGGCTATGTTTGAAGCTAGAAAAGTACGGAATTCCTCTTCATTCATATTCACGGTGTGTCGAGTAGTCGGTGCCATTTTCTTCAAAATAGTCAAATGGAACAAGTTAATCATACAGAATATTAAGAGTAGTTAATAGTATTTCGTAGCATAATATGAACTCATTTATAAAAGCTTTTTCTTCATATTAGCGTTTTATAAGTTTAAATTCGGGTAGTACCTACCCGTTAAGTTCATACCTAGTAGCTAATATACAATTCAACTACTACAATTCTATATGAAAAACTGATTATAATAATATTTCGCGTTCAAACTTTTACACAATATTTTACAAACTTACAATACCGCTTATTTTACATATAGCATAAAATATAGCACACAATAAATTTGATACAAGATGGTTGTGAAGATAATTCTAGCTAGTACACAAGTCGTTCAGCAAAGGCAATAAAGACACGTAATTCATACGTCCAGAAACAAGTCATGCATTCTGGTTTTACTAGGATTACTTCCCATCCTTGGTCTTGTGGAACATAACCGTTATGACCGTTGATAAGACAGCGTGTTGTAACGTCGTCAAAGGGACGAGGGTTACGCAATGTCCAACAGTCCCGTAACAATCTAAAAACCTCATTTCTTACCCCAATTACCGACTCCGTCACTTGTGGAAACGTTTTGTTTAATAGTTGTAGCCCGATGTTCTTGTTCTCACTTTGGTGAGAAGCGAACATTACTAATCCGTAAGCATAACATGCTTCTTTATGTTGCATGTTAGCCGCTTTTTCTAAATCACGAAGTCCAATATTCGGATATATTGAGTCAAAATAATTTCTTAACCCATTGCGTAAAATAGCATTTGGGTTCCCCGCAATATATGCGTCAAAGTAAACACATCGTAACTTATGGATTTCCCAATGTGATATCCCCCATCTTTCGAACGAAAGCCTTTTATAAACCAAGGCATTCTTGGAACGTTCTTCGAATGTCTTACAAACTGATCTCGCCTTAAATAGTTGTGCCGAAGAATTCTGACCGACTCTAGACAAGATTTCATCAATCATGTCTCCGGGTAGGTCTCTTAAAATATTGGGTTGTCTATCCATTTTGTGTTTTTATACTGTAAAATAGACAAGAGTTAGATTCATAAAAAAAATACTTATTAATACAAGCAATTTTTACATATATCATAAAGCATAAGCACACTATATTACATATATTACACCACACGAATACAACTATCTTATTCCGACTCGCTTGTTTCTTCTTCTTCGGTTTTGGTTAGTTTTGCCAAGTTTCTAGGGATATATGATGTTCCCCTAATACGAGCCATCATTTTCCACATTGGTTTAGAAAAACCTGGTGGTTTAGAGGTTCCCGGGTCATTGTTACAACTTAAGGACTTCGGGGGTTGACGATACATATAAAGTTCATCGGGGTTGGAATTAGATTTCTCTATTTTTATACCCTTTCCCTTATTATTTTCTTTTGTCTTTTTAAATTCAGTTGGGGTAATTTCTATAACATCATCGGAATTCTCGTCGGAATTCGATTCATCGGAGAATTGATAATCCTCCCAATATTTTGCTTCCTTGGCGGAAACACCATTGACCATAATTAACCTTGGTTGGTTGGTTGAGGATTTTCTTTTACTTAAACGTTTTATTATTTCCCCCACCGGTTCCGATTCTTCTTCCGGTTCCGATTCTTCTTCCGGTTCCGACTCTTCTTCCGGTTCCTCTTCGGGAACTTGTGAATCAGTCCACGAATCATTCCAATTTACATTTGACTCTTCATTATTATTAGGTGAGTCAATGGGACTTGTTCTAGAGGTAGACATCTATCACATAATATCAAACGCGTTAAGAGATTAATATATCACATAATATTCACATGTTAAAAATATATAGTTTCCAACAAAATTTGTTAAGCAATCATTTTTCAAGTAAACACGGTCGAAGTCCAGACTCACTAATGCATCCTAACAAACTCGATAAGACACACTAATGCAAAATTCTGGTTCTCTAAGACCAACGCTCGGATACCAACTGAAATGTCCCGTTCTTATTGATTAAAAACGTTACATATTAATTGATTTCGTTGCGAGGTTTTGACCTCTATATGAGATGTTTTTCAAAGACTGCATTCATTTTTAAAACAAACCATAACCTTTATTTCATAGATAAAGGTTTTAAAAAGCTTTACGTAGATTATCAAATAATGATAATCTAAAATATCCTGTTTACACACGACCATTACATAATGGTTTACAATACAAATATGTTACAACAAAATAAGTTTCTTGAATGCAGTTTTTACACAATATCATACAAGCATGGACTCCAAATCTCGTCCATATTTAAGAATGCGACAGCGGAAGCTCTTAATAATCACCTGAGAATAAACATGCTTAAAACGTCAACAAAAATGTTGGTGAGTTATAGGTTTAACCTATATATATCAAATCATAATAATAGACCACAAGATTTCATATTTCAATACACATCCCATACATAGAGATAAAAATCATTCATATGGTGAACACCTGGTAATCGACATTAACAAGATGCATATATAAGAATATCCCCATCATTCCGGGACACCCTTCGGATATGATATAAATTTCGAAGTACTAAAGCATCCGGTACTTTGGATGGGGTTTGTTAGGCCCAACAGATCTATCTTTAGGATTCGCGTCAATTAGGGTGTCTGTTCCCTAATTCTTAGATTACCAGACTTAATAAAAAAGGGTATATTCGATTTCGATAATTCAACCATAGAATGTAGTTTCACGTATTTGTGTCTATTTTGTAAATCATTTATAAAACCTGCATGTATTCTCATCCCAAAAATATTAGATTTTAAAAGTGGGACTATAACTAACTTTCACAGATTTTTACTTCGTCGGGAAGTAAGACTTGGCCACTGGTTGATTCACGAACCTATAACAATATATACATATATATCAAAGTATGTTCAAAATATATTTACAACACTTTTAATATATTTTGATGTTTTAAGTTTATTAAGTCAGCTGTCCTCGTTAGTAACCTACAACTAGTTGTCCACAGTTAGATGTACAGAAATAAATCGATAAATATTATCTTGAATCAATCCACGACCCAGTGTATACGTATCTCAGTATTGATCACATCTCAAACTATATATATTTTGGAATCAACCTCAACCCTGTATAGCTAACTTCAACATTCACATATAGAGTGTCTATGGTTGTTCCGAAATATATATAGATGTGTCAACATGATAGGTCGAAACATTGTATACGTGTCTATGGTATCTCAAGATTACATAATATACAATACAAGTTGATTAAGTTATGGTTGGAATAGATTTGTTACCAATTTTCACGTAGCTAAAATGAGAAAAATTATCCAATCTTGTTTTACCCATAACTTCTTCATTTTAAATCCGTTTTGAGTGAATCAAATTGCTATGGTTTCATATTGAACTCTATTTTATGAATCTAAACAGAAAAAGTATAGGTTTATAGTCGGAAAAATAAGTTACAAGTCGTTTTTGTAAAGGTAGTCATTTCAGTCGAAAGAACGACGTCTAGATGACCATTTTAGAAAACATACTTCCACTTTGAGTTTAACCATAATTTTTGGATATAGTTTCATGTTCATAATAAAAATTATTTTCTCAGAATAACAACTTTTAAATCAAAGTTTATCATAGTTTTTAATTAACTAACCCAAAACAGCCCGCGGTGTTACTACTACGGTGTAAATCCGGTTTTACGGTGTTTTTTCGTGTTTCCAGGTTTTAAATCATTAAGTTAGCATATCATATAGATATATAACATGTGTTTAGTTGATTTTAAAAGTCAAGTTAGAAGGATTAACTTTTGTTTGCGAACAAGTTTAGAATTAACTAAACTATGTTCTAGTGATTACAAGTTTAAACCTTCGAATAAGATAGCTTTATATGTATGAATCGAATGATGTTATGAACATCATTACTACCTTAAGTTCCTTGTATAAACCTACTAGAAAAGAGAAAAATGGATCTAGCTTCAACGGATCCTTGGATGGCTCGAAGTTCTTGAAGCAGAATCATGACACGAAAACAAGTTCAAGTAAGATCATCACTTGAAATAAAATTGTTATATTTATAGAAATTGAACCAAAGTTTGAATATGATTATTACCTTGTATTAGAATGATAACTTACTGTAAGAAACAAAGATTTCTTGAGGTTGGATGATCACCTTACAAGATTGGAAGTGAGCTAGCAAACTTGAAAGTATTCTTGATTTTATGTAACTAGAACTTGTAGAATATATGAAGAACACTTAGAACTTGAAGATAGAACTTGAGAGAGATCAATTAGATGAAGAAAATTGAAGAATGAAAGTGTTTGTAGGTGTTTTTGGTCGTTGGTGTATGGATTAGATATAAAGGATATGTAATTTTGTTTTCATGTAAATAAGTCATGAATGATTACTCATATTTTTGTAATTTTATGAGATATTTCATGCTAGTTGCCAAATGATGGTTCTCACATGTGTTAGGTGACTCACATGGGCTGCTAAGAGCTGATCATTGGAGTGGTATATAGTACATACATCTAAAAGCTGTGTATTGTACGAGTACGAATACGGGTGCATACGAGTAGAATTGTTGATGAAACTGAACGAGGATGTAATTGTAAGCATTTTTGTTAAGTAGAAGTATTTTGATAAGTGTATTGAAGTCTTTCAAAAGTGTATAAATACATATTAAAACACTACATGTATATACATTTTAACTGAGTCGTTAAGTCATCGTTAGTCGTTACATGTAAGTGTTGTTTTGAAACCTTTAGGTTAACGATCTTGTTAAATGTTGTTAACCCAATGTTTATAATATCAAATGAGATTTTAAATTATTATATTATCATGATATTATCATGTATGAATATCTCTTAATATGATATATATACATTAAATGTCTTTACAACGATAATCGTTACATTATGTCTCGTTTAAAAATCATTAAGTTAGTAGTCTTGTTTTTACATATGTAGTTCATTGTTAATATACTTAATGATATGTTTACTTATCATAGTATCATGTTAACTATATATATATCCATATATATGTCATCATATAGTTTTTACAAGTTTTAACGTTCGTGAATCACCGGTCAACTTGGGTGGTCAATTGTCTATATGAAACATATTTCAATTAATCAAGTCTTAACAAGTTTGATTGCTTAACATGTTGAAAAAATTTAATCATGTAAATATCAATCTCAATTAATATATATAAACATGGAAAAGTTCGGGTCACTACAGTTTGTCCTAAATATTTTTCGAAACGAGACCTCGAAAACCTTCAATTTTGCCTTTTTAATATTTTGACGCTTTTTTGACCGTTTTGAAATTCTATCGTATTGTTTCTTTGTGTATGCATGACATAGCATGGTACATATTGTTTTAAGACATATTATTTCACTCACAATGAACTATGTATAACGCATATAATCTTGAATCTAATGTCACTTCATTATACAGGCTTTTTAAATCATTAATATGCGCTGTCTGATGGAGTAACATTTGGCGGCGCATGTCGAAATTCTCAAGATCACCCTAAAATGGCCGAACGAGCAAGACACTCTGAGCGTGCTTGTCATTCGAGGTCGTCTAGATTCTGAAAAAGACATCTTTCCTCGCAAATTTGCACCACGCACCAAAAACCACCGACGGTTCGTGGTGTTTGGCGTTTTGTGTCCTTGGCCAAAATGTTAGATCTATCGTATCTTTTGACTCGTAGATCCGATTTAGTCACCGTTTTTTTAAATCGTGTATTCTTTCGAGATCTATCCGTTGGTAAACTGCCGTAGGCGGTTTATCTCAAATAGTTTTCAAAATGAGACCTCGAAAACCTAAATGTTTTACCTTTTTTTAATATTTAGACACTCTTTTGACCGTTTTGAATTTCTATCATATTATTTATTTGTGTATGCACGACCTATCTTCGTACATATTGTTTTAAGGCATATTATTTCACTCACAATGTAACTATGTGTAACGCATATAATTTTGAATATAATGCAACTTCATTAAACACGCTTTTTAAATCATTAATATGCGCCGCCAGATGGATTAACATTTGGCGGCGCATACTGAAATTCTCAAGATCATCCTAAAATGGACGAAAGAGCAAGAGTCTCTAAGCGTAATTTGAAATATCCCGTTCTTATTGATTAAAAACGTTCCATATTAATTGATTTCGTTACGAGGTTTTGACCTCTATATGAGACGTTTTTCAAAGACTGCATTCATTTTAAAACAAACCATAACCTTTATTTCATCAATAAAGGTTTAAAAAGCTTTACGTAGATTATCAAATAATGATAATCTAAAATATCCTGTTTACACACAACCATTACATAATGGTTTACAATACAAATATGTTACAACAAAATAAGTTTCTTGAATGCAGTTTTTACACAATATCATACAAGCATGGACTCCAAATATCGTCCTTATTTAAGTATGCGACAGCGGAAGCTCTTAATAATCACCTGCGAATAAACATGCTTAAAACGTCAACAAAAATGTTGGTGAGTTATAGGTTTAACCTATATATATCAAATCATAATAATAGACCACAAGATTTCATATTTCAATACACATCCCATACATATAGATAAAAATCATTCATATGGTGAACACCTGGTAACCGACATTAACAAGATGCATATATAAGAATATCCCCATCATTCCGGGACACCCTTCGGATATGATATAAATTTCGAAGTACTAAAGCATCCGGTACTTTGGATGGGGTTTGTTAGGCCCAATAGATCTATCTTTAGGATTCGCGTCAATTAGGGTGTCTGTTCCTTAATTCTTAGATTACCAGACTTAATAAAAAGGGGCATATTCGATTTCGATAATTCAACCATAGAATGTAGTTTCACGTACTTGTGTCTATTTTGTAAATCATTTATAAAACCTGCATGTATTCTCATCCCAAAAATATTAGATTTTAAAAGTGGGACTATAACTCACTTTCACAGATTTTTACTTCGTCGGGAAGTAAGACTTGGCCACTGGTTAATTCACGAACCTATAACAATATATACATATATATCAAAGTATGTTCAAAATATATTTACAACACTTTTAATATATTTTGATGTTTTAAGTTTATTAAGTCAGCTGTCCTCGTTAGTAACCTACAACTAGTTGTTCACAGTTAGATGTACAGAAATAAATCGATAAATATTATCTTGAATCAATCCACGACCCAGTGTATACGTATCTCAGTATTGATCACAACTCAAACTATATATATTTTGGAATCAACCTCAACCCTGTATAGCTAACTCCAACATTCACATATAGAGTGTCTATGGTTGTTCCGAAATATATATAGATGTGTCGACATGATAGGTCAAAACATTGTATACGTGTCTATGGTATCTCAAGATTGCATAATATACAATACAAGTTGATTAAGTTATGGTTGGAATAGATTTGTGACCAATTTTCACGTAGCTAAAATGAGAAAAATTATCCAATCTTGTTTTACCCATAACTTCTTCATTTTAAATCCGTTTTGAGTGAATCAAATTGCTATGGTTTCATATTGAACTCTATAGCTTAATTTAGCACAAAAATCTTTACTCATATAGCTTCTATCCGCACCCGAATCAAATAAAACGTAAGCAGATTTATTGTCAATAAGAAACGTTCCCGTAACAAGCTCCGGGTCTTCCTGTGCCTCTGCCGCATTAATATTGAAAACTCTTTCGCGGCCTTGTCCATTCGTGTTCTCCTGGTTCGGGCAATTTCTAATAATGTGGCCCGGTTTTCCACATTTATAACAAACTACATTGGCATAACTTGCTCCGACACTACTTGCTCCGCCATTACTCGTTCCGACACCATTTGTTCCTTTCGTTCTATTAACCCCTGGTCCGTAGACCTCACACTTCGCCGCGCTATGACCATTTCTTTTACACTTGTTGCAAAATTTGGTGCAGAACCCCGAGTGATACTTTTCACACCTTTGGCAAAGCTGCTTCTGATTGTTGTTGTTGTTGCGGTTGTTATTGTTGTTGGGATGATTGTTGTAGTAGTTGTTGTTGTTGTTGTTGTTGTTGAGCCATTTGTTGTAGTTGCGATTGATGTTGCGATTGTTGGGATAATTGTTGCGATTATTATTGTAATTGCTATTGTTGTTGTATTGGTGATTCTTATCACCGTTTTCCTCCCACTTTCTTTTGACTTGCTTCACATTGGCCTCTTCAACCGTCTGTTCTTTAATTCTTTCCTCAATTTGATTCACTAGTTTGTGAGCCATTCTACATGCCTGTTGTATGGAGGCGGGCTCGTGTGAACTTATATCTTCTTGGATTCTTTCCGGTAATCCTTTCACAAACGCGTCGATCTTCTCTTCCTCATCTTCGAATGCTCCCGGACACAATAGGCACAATTCTGTGAATCGTCTTTCATACGTGGTAATATCAAATCCTTGGGTTCGTAACCCTCTAAGTTCTGTCTTGAGCTTATTGACCTCGGTTCTGGGACGGTACTTCTCGTTCATCAAGTTCTTGAATGCTGACCACGGTAGTGCGTACGCATCGTCTTGTCCCACTTGCTCTAGATAGGTATTCCACCATGTTAACGCAGAACCTGTGAAGGTATGCGTAGCGTACTTCACTTTGTCCTCTTCAGTACACTTACTTATGGCAAACACCGATTCGACCTTCTCGGTCCACCGTTTCAATCCGATCGGTCCTTCGGTTCCATCAAATTTCAAAGGTTTGCAGGCAGTGAATTCTTTGTAGGTGCATCCTACACGATTTCCTGTACTGCTAGATCCAAGGTTATTGTTGGTATGTGGCGAAGCCTGTACTCCGGCTATGTTTGAAGCTAGAAAAGTACAGAATTCCTCTTCATTCATATTCACGGTGTGTCGAGTAGTCGGTGCCATTTCCTTCAAAATAGTCAAATGGAACAAGTTAATCATACAGAATATTAATAGTAGTTAATAGTATTTCGTAGTATAATATGAACTCATTTATAAAAGCTTTTTCTTCATATTAGCATTTTATAAGTTTAAATTCGGGTAGTACCTACCCGTTAAGTTCATACTTAGTAGCTAATATACAATTCAACTACTACAATTCTATATGAAAAACTGATTATAATAATATTTCGTGTTCAAACTTTTACACAATATTTTACAAACTTACAATACCGCTTATTTTACATATAGCATGAAATATAGCACACAATAAATTTGATACAAGATGGTTGTGAAGATAATTCTAGCTAGTACACAAGTCGTTCAGCAAAGGCAATAAAGACACGTAATTCATACGTCCAGAAACAAGTCATGCATTCTGGTTTTACTAGGATTACTTCCCATCCTTGGTCTTGTGGAACATAACCGTTATGGCCGTTGATAAGACAACGTGTTGTAACGTCGTCAAAGGGACGAGGGTTACGTAATGTCCAACAGTCCCGTAACAATCTAAAAACCTCATTTCTTACCCCAATTACCGACTCCGTCACTTGTGGGAACGTTTTGTTTAATAGTTGTAGCCTGATGTTCTTGTTCTCACTTTGGTGAGAAGCGAACATTACTAATCCGTAAGCATAACATGCTTCTTTATGTTGCATGTTAACCGCTTTTTCTAAATCACGAAGTCCAATATTCAGATATATTGAGTCAAAATAATTTCTTAACCCATTGCGTAAAATAGCATTTGGGTTCACCGCAATATATGCGTCAAAGTAAACACATCGTAACTTATGGATTTCCCAATGTGATATCCCCCATCTTTCGAACGAAAGCCTTTTATAAACCAAGGCATTCTTGGAACGTTCTTCGAATGTCTTACAAACTGATCTCGCCTTAAATAGTTGTGCCGAAGAATTCTGACCGACTCTAGACAAGATTTCATCAATCATGTCTCTGGGTAGGTCTCTTAAAATATTGGGTTGTCTATCCATTTTGTGTTTTTATACTGTAAAATAGACAAGAGTTAGATTTATAAAAAAAATACTTATTAATACAAGCAATTTTTACATATATCATAAAGCATAAGCACACTATATTACATATATTACACCACACGAATACAACTATCTTATTCCGACTCGCTTGTTTCTTCTTCTTCGGTTTTGGTTCGTTTTTCCAAGTTTCTAGGGATATATGATGTTCCCCTAATACGAGCTATCGTTTTCCACAATGGTTTAGAAAAACCTGGTGGTTTAGAGGTTCCCGGGTCATTGTTACAACTTAAGGGCTTCGGGGGTTGACGATACATATAAAGTTCATCGGGGTTGGAATTAGATTTTTCTATTTTTATGCCCTTTCCCTTATTATTTTCTTTTGCCTTTTTAAATTCAGTTGGGGTAATTTCTATAACATCATCGGAATTCTCGTCGGAATCCGATTCATCGGAGAATTGGTAATCCTCCCAATATTTTGCTTCCCTGGCGGAAACACCATTGACCATAATTAACCTTGGTCGGTTGGTTGAGGATTTTCTTTTACTTAACCGTTTTATTATTTCCCCCACCGGTTCTATTTCCTCCTCCGGTTCCTCCTCTTCTGGTTCTGATTCTTCTTCCGGTTCTGATTCTTCTTCTGGTTCTTCTTCGGGAACTTGTGAATCAGTCCAATATATATTCGACTCTTCGTTATTATTAGGTGAGTCAATGGGACTTGTTCTAGAGGTAGACATCTATCACATAATATCAAACGCGTTAAGAGATTAATATATCACATAATATTCACATGTTAAAATTATATAGTTTCCAACAAAATTTGTTAAGCAATCATTTTTCAAGTAAACACGGTCGAAGTCCAAACTCACTAATGCATCCTAACAAACTCGATAAGA
This sequence comes from Rutidosis leptorrhynchoides, assembly GCF_046630445.1. Taxonomy (NCBI): domain Eukaryota; kingdom Viridiplantae; phylum Streptophyta; class Magnoliopsida; order Asterales; family Asteraceae; genus Rutidosis; species Rutidosis leptorrhynchoides. Next base: position 268,418,709 of record NC_092341.1, on the reverse strand, counting down.
TACACGAATGCAAAATTCTGGTTCTCTAAGACCAATGCTCGGATACCAACTGAAATGTCCCGTTCTTATTGATTAAAAACGTTCCATATTAATTGATTTCGTTGCGAGGTTTTGACCTCTATATGAGACGTTTTTCAAAGACTGCATTCATTTTTAAAACAAACCATAACCTTTATTTCATAGATAAAGGTTTTAAAAAGCTTTACGTAGATTATCAAATAATGATAATCTAAAATATCATGTTTACACACGACCATTACATAATGGTTTACAATACAAATATGTTACAACAAAATAAGTTTCTTGAATGCAGTTTTTACACAATATCATACAAGCATGGACTCCAAATCTCGTCCTTATTTAAGTATGCAACAGCGGAAGCTCTTAATAATCACCTGAGAATAAACATGCTTAAAACGTCAACAAAAATGTTGGTGAGTTATAGGTTTAACCTATATATATCAAATCATAATAATAGACCACAAGATTTCATATTTCAATACATATCCCATACATAGAGATAAAAATCATTCATATGGTGAACACCTGGTAACCGACATTAACAAGATGCATATATATAAGAATATCCCCATCATTCCGGGACACCCTTCGGATATGATATAAATTTTGAAGTACTAAAGCATCCGGTACTTTGGATGGGGTTTGTTAGGCCCAATAGATCTATCTTTAGGATTCGCGTCAATTAGGGTGTCTGTTCCCTAATTCTTAGATTACCAGACTTAATAAAAAGGGGCATATTCGATTTCGATAATTCAACCATAGAATGTAGTTTCACGTACTTGTGTCTATTTTGTAAATCATTTATAAAACCTGCATGTATTCTTATCCCAAAAATATTAGATTTTAAAAGTGGGACTATAACTCACTTTCACAGATTTTTTACTTCGTCGGGAAGTAAGACTTGGCCACTCGTTGATTCACGAACCTATAACAATATATACATATATATCAAAATATGTTCAAAATATATTTACAACACTTTTAATATATTTTGATGTTTTAAGTTTATTAAGTCAGCTGTCCTCGTTAGTAACCTACAACTAGTTGTCCACAGTTAGATGTACAGAAATAAATTGATAAATATTATCTTGAATCAATCCACGACCCAGTGTATACGTATCTCAGTATTGATCACAACTCAAACTATATATATTTTGGAATCAACCTCAACCCTGTATAGCTAACTCCAACATTCACATATAGAGTGTCTATGGTTGTTCCGAAATATATATAGATGTGTCGACATGATAGGTCGAAACATTGTATACGTGTCTATGGTATCTCAAGATTACATAATATACAATACAAGTTGATTAAGTTATGGTTGGAATAGATTTGTTACCAATTTTCACGTAGCTAAAATGAGAAAAATTATCCAATCTTGTTTTACCCATAACTTCTTCATTTTAAATCCGTTTTGAGTGAATCAAATTGCTATGGTTTCATATTGAACTCTATTTTATGAATCTAAACAGAAAAAGTATAGGTTTATAGTCGGAAAAATAAGTTACAAGTCGTTTTTGTAAAGGTAGTCATTTCAGTCGAAAGAACGACGTCTAGATGACCATTTTAGAAAACATACTTCCACTTTGAGTTTAACCATAATTTTTGGATATAGTTTCATGTTCATAATAAAAATCATTTTCTCAGAATAACAACTTTTAAATCAAAGTTTATCATAGTTTTTAATTAACTAACCCAAAACAGCCCGCGGTGTTACTACGACGGCGTAAATCCGGTTTTACGGTGTTTTTCGTGTTTCCAGGTTTTAAATCATTAAGTTAGCATATCATATAGATATAGAACATGTGTTTAGTTGATTTTAAAAGTCAAGTTAGAAGGATTAACTTTTGTTTGCGAACAAGTTTAGAATTAACTAAACTATGTTCTAGTGATTACAAGTTTAAACCTTCGAATAAGATAGCTTTATATGTATGAATCGAATGATGTTATGAACATCATTACTACCTTAAGTTCCTTGGATAAACCTACTGGAAAAGAGAAAAATGGATCTAGCTTCAATGGATCCTTGGATGGCTCGAAGTTCTTGAAGCAGAATCATGACACGAAAACAAGTTCAAGTAAGATCATCACTTGAAATAAGATTGTTATAGTTATAGAAATTGAACCAAAGTTTGAATATGATTATTACCTTGTATTAGAATGATAACCTACTGTAAGAAACAAAGATTTCTTGAGGTTGGATGATCACCTTACAAGATTGGAAGTGAGCTAGCAAACTTGAAAGTATTCTTGATTTTATGAAACTAGAACTTTTGGAATTTATGAAGAACACTTAGAACTTGAAGATAGAACTTGAGAGAGATCAATTAGATGAAGAAAATTGAAGAATGAAAGTGTTTGTAGGTGTTTTTGGTCGTTGGTGTATGGATTAGATATAAAGGATATGTTATTTTGTTTTCATGTAAATAAGTCATGAATGATTACTCATATTTTTGTAATTTTATGAGATATTTCATGCTAGTTGCCAAATGATGGTTCCCACATGTGTTAGGTGACTCACATGGGCTGCTAAGAGCTGATCATTGGAGTGTATATACCAATAGTACATACATCTAAAAGCTGTGTATTGTACGAGTACGAATACGGGTGTATACGAGTAGAATTGTTGATGAAACTGAACGAGGATGTAATTGTAAGCATTTTTGTTAAGTAGAAGTATTTTGATAAGTGTATTGAAGTCTTTCAAAAGTGTATAAATACATATTAAAACACTACATGTATATACATTTTAACTGAGTCGTTAAGTCATCGTTAGTCGTTACATGTAAGTGTTGTTTTGAAACCTTTAGGTTAACGATCTTGTTAAATGTTGTTAACCCAATGTTTATAATATCAAATGAGATTTTAAATTATTATATTATCATGATATTATCATGTATGAATATCTCTTAATATGATATATATACATTAAATGTCTTTACAACGATAATCGTTACATATATGTCTCGTTTAAAAATCATTAAGTTAGTAGTCTTGTTTTTACATATGTAGTTCATTGTTAATATACTTAATGATATGTTTACTTATCATAGTATCATATTAACTATATATATATATCCATATATATGTCATCATATAGTTTTTACAAGTTTTAACGTTCGTGAATCACCGGTCAACTTGGGTGGTCAATTGTCTATATGAAACATATTTCAATTAATCAAGTCTTAACAAGTTTGATTGCTTAACATGTTGGAAACATTTAATCATGTAAATATCAATCTCAATTAATATATATAAACATGGAAAAGTTCGGGTCACTACAGTACCTACCCGTTAAATAAATTTCGTCCCGAAATTTTAAGCTGTTGAAGGTGTTGACGAATCTTCTGGAAATAGATGCGGGTATTTCTTCTTCATCTGATCTTCACGCTCCCAGGTGAACTCGGGTCCTCTACGAGCATTCCATCGAACCTTAACAATTGGTATCTTGTTTTGCTTAAGTCTTTTAACCTCACGATCCATTATTTCGACGGGTTCTTCGATGAATTGAAGTTTTTCGTTGATTTGGATTTCATCTAACGGAATAGTGAGATCTTCTTTAGCAAAACATTTCTTTAAATTCGAGACGTGGAAAGTGTTATGTACAGCCGCGAGTTGTTGAGGTAACTCTAGTCGGTAAGCTACTGGTCCGACACGATCAATAATCTTGAATGGTCCAATATACCTTGGATTTAATTTCCCTCGTTTACCAAATCGAACAACGCCTTTCCAAGGTGCAACTTTAAGCATGACCATCTCTCCAATTTCAAATTCTATATCTTTTCTTTTAATGTCAGCGTAGCTCTTTTGTCGACTTTGGGCGGTTTTCAACCGTTGTTGAATTTGGATGATCTTCTCGGTAGTTTCTTGTATAATCTCCGGACCCGTAATCTGTCTATCCCCCACTTCACTCCAACAAATCGGAGACCTGCACTTTCTACCATAAAGTGCTTCAAACGGCGCCATCTCAATGCTTGAATGGTAGCTGTTGTTGTAGGAAAATTCTGCTAACGGTAGATGTCGATCCCAACTGTTTCCGAAATCAATAACACATGCTCGTAGCATGTCTTCAAGCGTTTGTATCGTCCTTTCGCTCTGCCCATCAGTTTGTGGATGATAGGCAGTACTCATGTCTAGACGAGTTCCTAATGCTTGCTGTAATGTCTGCCAGAATCTTGAAATAAATCTGCCATCCCTATCAGAGATAATAGAGATTGGTATTCCATGTCTGGAGACGACTTCCTTCAAATACAGTCGTGCTAACTTCTCCATCTTGTCATCTTCTCTTATTGGTAGGAAGTGTGCTGATTTGGTGAGACGATCAACTATTACCCAAATAGTATCAAAACCACTTGCAGTCCTTGGCAATTTAGTGATGAAATCCATGGTAATGTTTTCCCATTTCCATTCCGGGATTTCGGGTTGTTGAAGTAGACCTGATGGTTTCTGATGCTCAGCTTTGACCTTAGAACACGTCAAACATTCTCCTACGTATTTAGCAACATCGGCTTTCATACCCGGCCACCAAAAATGTTTCTTGAGATCCTTGTACATCTTCCCCGTTCCAGGATGTATTGAGTATCTGGTTTTATGAGCTTCTCTAAGTACCATTTCTCTCATATCTCCAAATTTTGGTACCCAAATCCTTTCAGCCCTATACCGGGTTCCGTCTTCCCGAATATTAAGATGCTTCTCCGATCCTTTGGGTATTTCATCCTTTAAATTTCCCTCTTTTAAAACTCCTTGTTGCGCCTCCTTTATTTGAGTAGTAATGTTATTATGAATCATTATATTCATAGATTTTACTCGAATGGGTTCTCTGTCCTTCCTGCTCAAGGCATCGGCTACCACATTTGCCTTCCCCGGGTGGTAACGAATCTCAAAGTCGTAATCATTCAATAATTCAATCCACCTACGCTGCCTCATATTCAGTTGTTTCTGATTAAATATGTGTTGAAGACTTTTGTGGTCGGTATATATAATACTTTTGACCCCATATAAGTAGTGCCTCCAAGTCTTTAATGCAAAAACAACCGCGCCTAATTCCAAATCATGCGTCGTATAATTTTGTTCGTGAATCTTCAATTGTCTAGACGCATAAGCAATCACCTTCGTTCGTTGCATTAATACACAACCGAGACCTTGCTTTGATGCATCACAATAAATCACAAAATCATCATTCCCTTCAGGCAATGACAATATAGGTGCCGTAGTTAGCTTTTTCTTCAATAACTGAAACGCTTTCTCTTGTTCATCATTCCATTCAAATTTCTTCCCTTTATGCATTAATGCAGTCAAGGGTTTTGCTATTCTGGAAAAGTCTTGGATGAACCTTCTGTAGTAACCAGCTAGTCCTAAAAACTGGCGTATGTGTTTCGGAGTTTTCGGGGTTTCCCACTTTTCAACAGTTTCTATCTTTGCCGGATCCACCTTAATACCTTCTTTGTTCACTATGTGACCGAGGAATTGAACTTCTTCCAACCAAAATGCACACTTTGAAAACTTAGCGTACAATTCTTCCTTCCTCAATACTTCTAACACCTTTCTCAAATGTTCACCGTGTTCTTGGTCATTCTTTGAGTAAATAAGTATGTCATCAATGAAAACAATGACAAACTTGTCAAGGTATGGTCCACACACTCGGTTCATAAGGTCCATGAACACAGCTGGTGCATTAGTTAAACCAAACGGCATGACCATAAACTCGTAATGACCGTAACGTGTTCTGAAAGCAGTCTTTGGAATATCATCTTCTTTCACCCGCATTTGATGATACCCGGAACGTAAGTCAATCTTTGAATAAACAGACGAGCCTTGTAGTTGATCAAATAAGTCGTCGATTCTCGGTAGTGGGTAGCGGTTCTTGATGGTAAGTTTGTTCAACTCTCGGTAGTCGATACACAACCTGAATGTACCATCTTTCTTCTTGACAAACAAAACAGGAGCTCCCCACGGTGATGTGCTTGGTCGAATGAAACCACGCCCTAAAAGTTCTTGTAATTGGCTTTGTAGTTCTTTCATCTCGCTGGGTGCGAGTCTGTAAGGAGCACGAGCTATTGGTGCAGCTCCTGGTACAAGATCTATTTGAAATTCAACGGATCGATGTGGGGGTAATCCCGGTAATTCTTTCGGAAATACATCGGGAAATTCTTTTGCAATGGGAACATCATTGATGCTCTTTTCTTCAGTTTGTACTTTCTCGACGTGTGCTAGAACAGCATAGCAACCTTTTCTTATTAGTTTTTGTGCCTTCAAATTACTAATAAGATGTAGCTTCGTGTTGCCCTTTTCTCCGTACACCATTAAGGGTTTTCCTTTTTCTCGTATAATGCGAATTGCATTTTTGTAACAAACGATCTCCGCTTTCACTTCTTTCAACCAGTCCATACCGATTATCACATCAAAACTCCCTAACTCTACTGGTATCAAATCAATCTTAAATGTTTCGCTAACCAGTTTAATTTCTCGATTCCGACATATATTATCTGCTGAAATTAATTTACCATTTGCTAATTCGAGTAAAAATTTACTATCCAAAGGCGTCAATGGACAACTTAATTTAGCACAAAAATCTCTACTCATATAGCTTCTATCCGCACCCGAATCAAATAAAACGTAAGCAGATTTATTGTCAATAAGAAACGTACCCGTAACAAGCTCCGGGTCTTCCTGTGCCTCTACCGCATTAATATTGAAAACTCTTCCACGGCCTTGTCCATTCGTGTTCTCCTGGTTCGGGCAATTTCTAATAATGTGGCCTGGTTTTCCACATTTATAACAAACTACATTGGCATAACTTGCTCCGACACTACTTGCTCCGCCATTACTCGTTCCGACACCATTTGTTCCTTTCGTTCTATTAACCCCTGGTCCGTAGACCTCACACTTCGCCGCGCTATGACCATTTCTTTTACACTTGTTGCAAAATTTGGTGCAGAACCCCGAGTGATTCTTTTCACACCTTTGGCATAGCTGCTTCTGATTGTTGTTGTTGTTGCGGTTATTATTGTTGTTGGGATGATTGTTGTAGTTGCTGTTGTTGTTGTTGTTGTTGGGCCGTTTGTTGTAGTTGCGATTGATGTTGCGATTGTTGGGATAATTGTTGCGATTATTGTTGTAATTGCTGTTGTTGTTGTATTGGTGATTCTTATCACCGTTTTCCTCCCACTTTCTTTTGACTTGCTTCACATTGGCCTCTTCAGCAGTCTGTTCTTTAATTCTTTCTTCAATCTGGTTCACTAGTTTGTGAGCCATTCTACATGCCTGTTGTATGGAGGCGGGCTCGTGTGAACTTATATCTTCTTGGATTCTTTCTGGTAATCCTTTCACAAACGCGTCGATCTTCTCTTCCTCATCTTCGAATGCTCCCGGACACAATAGGCACAATTCTGTGAATCGTCTTTCGTACGTGGTAATATCAAATCCTTGGGTTCGTAACCCTCTAAGTTCTGTCTTGAGCTTATTGACCTCGGTTCTGGGACGGTACTTCTCGTTCATCAAGTGCTTGAATGCTGACCACGGTAGTGCGTACGCATCATCTTGTCCCACTTGCTCTAGATAGGTATTCCACCATGTTAACGCAGAACCTGTGAAGGTATGCGTAGCGTACTTCACTTTGTCCTCTTCAGTACACTTACTTATGGCAAACACCGATTCAACCTTCTCGGTCCACCGTTTCAATCCGATCGGTCCTTCGGTTCCATCAAATTCCAAAGGTTTGCAGGCAGTGAATTCTTTGTAGGTGCATCCTACACGATTTCCTGTACTGCTGGATCCAAGGTTATTGTTGGTATGTAGCGCAGCCTGTACTGCGGCTATGTTTGAAGCTAGAAAAGTACGGAATTCCTCTTCATTCATATTCACGGTGTGTCGAGTAGTCGGTGCCATTTCCTTCAAAATAGTTAAATGGAACAAGTTAATCATACAGAATATTAAGAGTAGTTAATAGTATTTCATAGCATAATATGAACTCATTTATAAAAGCTTTTTCTTCATATTAGCGTTTTATAAGTTTAAATTCGGGTAGTACCTACCCGTTAAGTTCATACTTAGTAGCTAATATACAATTCAACTACTACAATTCTATATGAAAAACTGATTATAATAATATTTCGCGTTCAACTTTTATACAATATTTTACAAACTTACAATACCGCTTATTTTACATAAAGCATGAAATATAGCACACAATAACTTTGATACAAGATAGTTGTGAAGACAATTCTAGCTAGTACACAAGTCGTTCAGCAAAGGCAATAAAGACACGTAATTCATACGTCCAGAAACAAGTCATGCATTCTGGTTTTACTAGGACTACTTCCCATCCTTGGTCTTGTGCAACATAACCGTTATGGCCGTTGATAAAACAGCGTGTTGTAACGTCATCAAAGGGACGAGGGTTACGTAATGTCCAACAGTCCTGTAATAATCTAAAAACCTCATTTCTTACCCCAATTACCGACTCCGTCACTTGTGGAAACGTTTTGTTTAATAGTTGTAGCCCGATGTTCTTGTTCTCACTTTGGTGAGAAGCGAACATTACTAATCCGTAAGCATAACATGCTTCTTTATGTTGCATGTTAGCCGCTTTTTCTAAATCACGAAGTCCAATATTCGGATATATTGAGTCAAAATAATTTCTTAACCCGTTGCGTAAAATAGCATTTGGGTTCCCCGCAATATATGCGTCAAAGTAAACACATCGTAACTTATGGGTTTCCCAATGTGATATCCCCCATCTTTCAAACGAAAGTCTCTTATAAACCAAGACATTCTTGGAACGTTCTTCGAATGTCTTACAAACTGATCTCGCCTTAAATAGTTGTGCCGAAGAATTCTGGCCGACTCTAGACAAGATTTCATCAATCATGTCTCCGGGTAGGTCTCTTAAAATATTGGGTTGTCTATCCATTTTGTGTTTTTAAACTGTAAAATAGACAAGAGTTAGATTCATAAAAAAAAAATACTTATTAATACAAGCAATTTTTACATATATCATAAAGCATAAGAACACTATATTACATATATTACACCACACGAATACAACTATCTTATTCCGACTCGCTCGTTTCTTCTTCTTCGGTTTTGGTTCGTTTTGCCAAGTTTCTAGGGATATATGATGTTCCCCTAATACGAGCCGTCGTTGTCCACATTGGTTTAGAAAAACCTGGTGGTTTAGAGGTTCCCGGGTCATTGTTACAACTTAAGGACTTCGGGGGTTGACGATACATATAAAGTTCATCGGGGTTGGAATTAGATTTCTCTATTTTTATGCCCTTTCCCTTATTATTTTCTTTTGCCTTTTTAAATTCAGTTGGGGTAATTTCTATAACATCATCGGAATTCTCGTCGGAATCCGATTCATCGGAGAATTGGTAATCCTCCCAATATTTTGCTTCCTTGGCGGAAACACCATTGACCATAATTAACTTTGGTCGGTTGGTTGAGGATTTTCTTTTACTTAACCGTTTTATTATTTCCCCCACCGGTTCTATTTCTTCATCCGGTTCCGATTCTTCTTCCGGTTCCGATTCTTCTTCCGGTTCCGACTCTTCTTCCGGTTCCTCTTCGGGAACTTGTGAATCAGTCCACAAATCATTCCAATTTACATTTGACTCTTCATTATTATTAGGTGAGTCAATGGGACTTGTTCTAGAGGTAGACATCTATCACATAATATCAAACACGTTAAGAGATTAATATATCACATAATATTCATATGTTAAAAATATATAGTTTCCAACAAAAATGTTAAGCAATCATTTTTAAAGAAAACACGGTCGAAGTCCAGACTCACTAATGCATCCTAACAAACTCGATAAGACACACTAATGCAAATTTTCTGGTTCTCTAAGACCAACGCTCTGATACCAACTGAAATGTCCCGTTCTTATTGATTAAAAACGTTCCATATTAATTGATTTCGTTGCGAGGTTTTGACCTCTATATGAGACGTTTTTCAAAGACTGCATTCATTTTTAAAACAAACCATAACCTTTATTTCATAGATAAAGGTTTTAAAAAGCTTTACGTAGATTATCAAATAATGATAATCTAAAATATCATGTTTACACACGACCATTACATAATGGTTTACAATACAAATATGTTACAACAAAATAAGTTTCTTGAATGCAGTTTTTACACAATATCATACAAGCATGGACTCCAAATCTCGTCCTTATTTAAGTATGCAACAGCGGAAGCTCTTAATAATCACCTGAGAATAAACATGCTTAAAACGTCAACAAAAATGTTGGTGAGTTATAGGTTTAACCTATATATATCAAATCATAATAATAGACCACAAGATTTCATATTTCAATACATATCCCATACATAGAGATAAAAATCATTCATATGGTGAACACCTGGTAACCGACATTAACAAGATGCATATATATAAGAATATCCCCATCATTCCGGGACACCCTTCGGATATGATATAAATTTCGAAGTACTAAAGCATCCGGTACTTTGGATGGGGTTTGTTAGGCCCAATAGATCTATCTTTAGGATTCGCGTCAATTAGGGTGTCTGTTCCCTAATTCTTAGATTACCAGACTTAATAAAAAGGGGCATATTCGATTTCGATAATTCAACCATAGAATGTAGTTTCACGTACTTGTGTCTATTTTGTAAATCATTTATAAAACCTGCATGTATTCTTATCCCAAAAATATTAGATTTTAAAAGTGGGACTATAACTCACTTTCACAGATTTTTTACTTCGTCGGGAAGTAAGACTTGGCCACTGGTTGATTCACGAACCTATAACAATATATACATATATATCAAAATATGTTCAAAATATATTTACAACACTTTTAATATATTTTGATGTTTTAAGTTTATTAAGTCAGCTGTCCTCGTTAGTAACCTACAACTAGTTGTCCACAGTTAGATGTACAGAAATAAATTGATAAATATTATCTTGAATCAATCCACGACCCAGTGTATACATATCTCAGTATTGATCACAACTCAAACTATATATATTTTGGAATCAACCTCAACCCTGTATAGCTAACTCCAACATTCACATATAGAGTGTCTATGGTTGTTCCGAAATATATATAGATGTGTCGACATGATAGGTCGAAACATTGTATACGTGTCTATGGTATCTCAAGATTACATAATATACAATACAAGTTGATTAAGTTATGGTTGGAATAGATTTGTTACCAATTTTCACGTAGCTAAAATGAGAAAAATTATCCAATCTTGTTTTACCCATAACTTCTTCATTTTAAATCCGTTTTGAGTGAATCAAATTGCTATGGTTTCATATTGAACTCTATTTTATGAATCTAAACAGAAAAAGTATAGGTTTATAGTCGGAAAAATAAGTTACAAGTCGTTTTTGTAAAGGTAGTCATTTCAGTCGAAAGAACGACGTCTAGATGACCATTTTAGAAAACATACTTCCACTTTGAGTTTAACCATAATTTTTGGATATAGTTTCATGTTCATAATAAAAATCATTTTCTCAGAATAACAACTTTTAAATCAAAGTTTATCATAGTTTTTAATTAACTAACCCAAAACAGCCCGCGGTGTTACTACGACGGCGTAAATCCGGTTTTACGGTGTTTTTCGTGTTTCCAGGTTTTAAATCATTAAGTTAGCATATCATATAGATATAGAACATGTGTTTAGTTGATTTTAAAAGTCAAGTTAGAAGGATTAACTTTTGTTTGCGAACAAGTTTAGAATTAACTAAACTATGTTCTAGTGATTACAAGTTTAAACCTTCGAATAAGATAGCTTTATATGTATGAATCGAATGATGTTATGAACATCATTACTACCTTAAGTTCCTTGGATAAACCTACTGGAAAAGAGAAAAATGGATCTAGCTTCAATGGATCCTTGGATGGCTCGAAGTTCTTGAAGCAGAATCATGACACGAAAACAAGTTCAAGTAAGATCATCACTTGAAATAAGATTGTTATAGTTATAGAAATTGAACCAAAGTTTGAATATGATTATTACCTTGTATTAGAATGATAACCTACTGTAAGAAACAAAGATTTCTTGAGGTTGGATGATCACCTTACAAGATTGGAAGTGAGCTAGCAAACTTGAAAGTATTCTTGATTTTATGAAACTAGAACTTTTGGAATTTATGAAGAACACTTAGAACTTGAAGATAGAACTTGAGAGAGATCAATTAGATGAAGAAAATTGAAGAATGAAAGTGTTTGTAGGTGTTTTTGGTCGTTGGTGTATGGATTAGATATAAAGGATATGTTATTTTGTTTTCATGTAAATAAGTCATGAATGATTACTCATATTTTTGTAATTTTATGAGATATTTCATGCTAGTTGCCAAATGATGGTTCCCACATGTGTTAGGTGACTCACATGGGCTGCTAAGAGCTGATCATTGGAGTGTATATACCAATAGTACATACATCTAAAAGCTGTGTATTGTACGAGTACGAATACGGGTGTATACGAGTAGAATTGTTGATGAAACTGAACGAGGATGTAATTGTAAGCATTTTTGTTAAGTAGAAGTATTTTGATAAGTGTATTGAAGTCTTTCAAAAGTGTATAAATACATATTAAAACACTACATGTATATACATTTTAACTGAGTCGTTAAGTCATCGTTAGTCGTTACATGTAAGTGTTGTTTTGAAACCTTTAGGTTAACGATCTTGTTAAATGTTGTTAACCCAATGTTTATAATATCAAATGAGATTTTAAATTATTATATTATCATGATATTATCATGTATGAATATCTCTTAATATGATATATATACATTAAATGTCTTTACAACGATAATCGTTACATATATGTCTCGTTTAAAAATCATTAAGTTAGTAGTCTTGTTTTTACATATGTAGTTCATTGTTAATATACTTAATGATATGTTTACTTATCATAGTATCATATTAACTATATATATATATCCATATATATGTCATCATATAGTTTTTACAAGTTTTAACGTTCGTGAATCACCGGTCAACTTGGGTGGTCAATTGTCTATATGAAACATATTTCAATTAATCAAGTCTTAACAAGTTTGATTGCTTAACATGTTGGAAACATTTAATCATGTAAATATCAATCTCAATTAATATATATAAACATGGAAAAGTTCGGGTCACTACAATATAAGTAGTGCCTCCAAGTCTTTAATGCAAAAACAACCGCGCCTAATTCCAAATCATGCGTCGTATAATTTTGTTCGTGAATCTTCAATTGTCTAGACGCATAAGCAATCACCTTCGTTCGTTGCATTAATACACAACCGAGACCTTGCTTTGATGCGTCACAATAAATCACAAAATCATTATTCCCTTCAAGAAATGAAAATATAGGTGCCGTAGTTAGCTTTTTCTTCAATAACTGAAACACTTTCTCTTGTTCATCATTCCATTCAAATTTCTTCCCTTTATGCGTTAATGCAGTCAAGGGTTTTGCTATTCTGGAAAAGTCTTGGATGAACCTTCTGTAGTAACCAGCTAGTCCTAAAAACTGGCGTATGTGTTTCGGAGTTTTTGGGGTTTCCCACTTTTCAACAGTTTTTATCTTTGTCGGATCCACCTTAATACCTTCTTTGTTCACTATGTGACCGAGGAATTGAACTTCTTCCAACCAAAATGCACACTTTGAAAACTTAGCGTACAATTTTTCCTTCCTCAATACTTCTAACACCTTTCTCAAATGTTCACCATGTTCTTGGTCATTCTTTGAGTAAATAAGTATGTCATCAATGAAAATAATGACAAACTTGTCAAGGTATGGTCCACACACTCGGTTCATAAGGTCCATTAACACAGCTGGTGCATTAGTTAAACCAAACGGCATGACCATAAACTCGTAATGACCGTAACATGTTCTGAAAGCAGTCTTAGGAATATCATCTTCTTTCACCAACATTTGATGATACCCGGAACGTAAGTCAATCTTTGAATAAACAGACGAGCCTTGTAGTTGATCAAATAAGTTGTCGATTCTCGGTAGTGGGTAGCGGTTCTTGATGGTAAGTTTGTTCAACTCTCGGTAGTCGATACACAACCTGAATGTACCATATTTCTTCTTGACAAACAAAACAGGAGCTCCCCACGGTGATGTGCTTGGTCGAATAAAACCACGCTCTAAAAGTTCTTGTAATTGGCTGTGCAGTTCTTTCATCTCGCTGGGTGCGAGTCTGTAAGGAGCACGAGCTATTGGTGCAGCTCCTGGTACAAGATCTGTTTGAAATTCAACGGATCGATGTGGGGGTAATCCCGATAATTCTTTCGGAAATACATCGGGAAATTCTTTTGCAATGGGAACATCATTGATGCTCTTTTCTTCAGTTTGTACTTTCTCGACGTGTGCTAGAACAGCATAGCAACCTTTTCTTATTAGTTTTTGTGCCTTCAAATTACTAATAAGATGTAGCTTCGTGTTGCCCTTTTCTCCGTACACCATTAAGGGTTCTCCTTCTTCTCGTACAATGCGAATTGCATTTTTATAACATACGATCTCTGCTTTCACCTTCTTCAGCTAGTCCATGCCAACTATTACATCAAAACTCCCTAACTCTACTAGTATCAAATCAATCTTAAATATTTCGCTACCCAGTTTAATTTCTCGATTCCGGCATATATTATCTGCTGAAATTAATTTACCGTTTGCTAATTCGAGTAAAAATTTACTATCCAACGGCGTCAATGGACAACTTAATTTAGCACAAATATCTCTACTCATATAGCTTCTATCCGCACCCGAATCAAATAAAACGTAAGCAGATTTATCGTCAATAAGAAACGTACCCGTAACAAGCTCCGGGTCTTCCTGTGCCTCTGCCGCATTAATATTGAAAAGTCTTCCGTGGCCTTGTCCATTCGTGTTCTCCTGGTTCGGGCAATTTCTAATAATGTGGCCCGGTTTTCCACATTTATAACAAACTACATTGGCATAACTTGCTCCGACACTACTTGCTCCGCCATTACTCGTTCTGACACCATTTGTTCTTTTCGTTCTATTAACCCCTGGTCCGTAGACCTCACACTTCGCCGCGCTATGACCATTTCTTTTACACTTGTTGCAAAATTTGGTGCAGAACCCCGAGTGATACTTTTCACACCTTTGGCATAGCTGCTTTTGATTGTTGTTGTTGTTGCGGTTGTTATTGTTGTTGGGATGATTGTTGCAGTTGTTGTTGTTGTTGTTGTTGTTGTTGTTGTTATTGTTGTTGTTGAGTCATTTGTTGTAGTTGCGATTGATGTTACGATTGTTGGGATAATTGTTGCGATTATTATTGTAATTGCTATTGTTGTTGTATTGGTGATTCTTATCACCGTTTTCCTCCCACTTTCTTTTGACTTGCTTCACATTGGCCTCTTCAACCGTCTGTTCTTTAATTCTTTCCTCAATCTGATTCACTAGTTTGTGAGCCATTCTACATGCCTGTTGTATGGAGGAGGGCTCGTGTGAACTTATATCTTTTTGGATTCTTTCCGGTAATCCTTTCACAAATGCGTCGATCTTCTCTTCCTCATCTTCGAATGCTCCAGGACACAATAGGCACAATTCTGTGGATCGTCTTTCGTACGTGGTAATATCAAATCCTTGGGTTCGTAACCCTCTAAGTTCTGTCTTGAGCTTATTGACCTCGGTTCTGGGACGGTACTTCTCGTTCATCAAGTGCTTGAATGCTGACCACGGTAGTGCGTACGCATCGTCTTGTCCCACTTGCTCTAGATAGGTATTCCACCATGTTAACGCAGAACCTGTGAAGGTATGCGTAGCGTACTTCACTTTGTCCTCTTCAGTACACTTACTTATGGCAAACACCGATTCGACCTTCTCGGTCCACCGTTTCAATCCGATCGGTCCTTCGGTTCCATCAAATTCCAAAGGTTTGCAGGCAGTGAATTCTTTGTAGGTGCATCCTACACGATTTCCTGTACTGCTAGATCCAAGGTTATGATTGGTATGTAGCGCAGCCTGTACTGCGGCTATGTTTGAAGCTAGAAAAGTACGGAATTCCTCTTCATTCATATTCACGGTGTGTCGAGTAGTCGGTGCCATTTCCTTCAAAATAGTCAAATGGAACAAGTTAATCATACAGAATATTAAGAGTAGTTAATAGTATTTCGTAGCATAATATGAACTCATTTATAAAAGCTTTTTCTTCATATTAGCGTTTTATAAGTTTAAATTCGGGTAGTACCTACCCGTTAAGTTCATACTTAGTAGCTAATATACAATTCAACTACTACAATTCTATATGAAAAACTGATTATAATAATATTTCGTGTTCAAACTTTTACACAATATTTTACAAACTTACAATACCGCTTATTTTACATATAGCATGAAATATAGCACACAATAAATTTGATACAAGATGGTTGTGAAGATAATTCTAGCTAGTACACAAGTCGTTCAGCAAAGGCAATAAAGACACGTAATTCATACGTCCAGAAACAAGTCATGCATTCTGGTTTTACTAGGATTACTTCCCATCCTTGGTCTTGTGGAACATAACCGTTATGGCCGTTGATAAGACAACGTGTTGTAACGTCGTCAAAGGGACGAAGGTTACGTAATGTCCAACAGTCCCGTAACAATCTAAAAACCTCATTTCTTACCCCAATTACCGACTCCGTCACTTGTGGGAACGTTTTGTTTAATAGTTGTAGCCCGATGTTCTTGTTCTCACTTTGGTGAGAAGCGAACATTACTAATCCGTAAGCATAACATGCTTCTTTATGTTGCATGTTAGCCGTTTTTTCTAAATCACGAAGTCCAATATTCAAATATATTGAGTCAAAATAATTTCTTAACCCATTGCGTAAAATAGCATTTGGGTTCCCCGCAATATATGCGTCAAAGTAAACACATCGTAACTTATGGATTTCCCAATGTGATATCCCCCATCTTTCGAACGAAAGCCTTTTATAAACCAAGGCATTCTTGGAACGTTCTTCGAATGTCTTACAAACTGATCTCGCCTTAAATAGTTGTGCCGAAGAATTCTGACCGACTCTAGACAAGATTTCATCAATCATGTCTCCGGGTAGGTCTCTTAAAATATTGAGTTGTCTATCCATTTTGTGTTTTTATACTGTAAAATAGACAAGAGTTAGATTCATAAAAAAATACTTATTAATACAAGCAATTTTTACGTATATCATAAAACATAAGCACACTATATTACATATATTACACCACACGAATACAACTATCTTATTCCGACTCGCTTGTTTCTTCTTCTTCGGTTTTCGTTCGTTTTGCCAAGTTTCTAGGGATATATGATGTTCCCCTAATACGAGCTATCGTTTTCCACAACGGTTTAGAAAAACCTGGTGGTTTAGAGGTTCCTGGGTCATTGTTACAACTTAAGGGCTTCGGGGGTTGACGATACATATAAAGTTCATCGGGGTTGGAATTAGATTTTTTCTATTTTTATACCCTTTCCCTTATTATTTTCTTTTGCCTTTTTAAATTCAGTTGGGTTAATTTCTATAACATCATCGGAATTCTCGTCGGAATCCGATTCATCGGAGAATTGGTAATCCTCCCAATATTTTGCTTCCTTGGCGGAAACACCATTGACCATAATTAACCTTGGTCGGTTGGTTGAGGATTTTCTTTTACTTAACCGTTTTATTATTTCCCCCACCGGTTCTATTTCCTCCTCCGGTTCCTCCTCTTCTGGTTCTGATTCTTCTTCCGGTTCTGATTCTTCTTCCGGTTCTGATTCGGGAACTTGTGAATCAGTCCAATATATATTCGACTTTTCGTTATTATTAGGTGAGTCAATGGGACTAGTTCTAGAGGTAGACATCTATCACATAATATCAAACGCGTTAAGAGATTAATATATCACATAATATTCACATGTTAAAAATATATAGTTTCTAATAAAATTTGTTAAGCAATCATTTTTTAAGTAAACACGGTCGAAGTCCTGACTCACTAATGCATCCTAACAAACTCGATAAGACACACTAATGCAAAATTCTGGTTCTCTAAGACCAACGCTCGGATACCAACTGAAATGTCCCGTTCTTATTGATTAAAAACGTTCCATATTAATTGATTTCGTTGCGAGGTTTTGACCTCTATATGAGACGTTTTTCAAAGAATGCATTTATTTAAAAACAAACCATAACCTTTATTTCATCAATAAAGGTTTAAAAAGCTTTACGTAGATTATCAAATAATGATAATCTAAAATATCCTGTTTACACACAACCATTACATAATGGTTTACAATACAAATATGTTACAACAAAATAAGTTTCTTGAATGCAGTTTTTACACAATATCATACAAGCATGGACTCCAAATATCGTCCTTATTTAAGTATGCGACAGCGGAAGCTCTTAATAATCACCTGAGAATAAACATGCTTAAAACGTCAACAAAAATGTTGGTGAGTTATAGGTTTAACCTATATATATCAAATCATAATAATAGACCACAAGATTTCATATTTCAATACACATCCCATACATAGAGATAAAAATCATTCATATGGTGAACACCTGGTAACCGACATTAACAAGATGCATATATAAGAATATCCCCATCATTCCGGGACACCCTTCGGAAATGATATAAATTTCGAAGTACTAAAGCATCCGGTACTTTGGATGGGGTTTGTTAGGCCCAATAGATCTATCTTTAGGATTCGCGTCAATTAGGGTGTCTGTTCCCTAATTCTTAGATTACCAGACTTAATAAAAAGGGGCATATTCGATTTCGATAATTCAACCATAGAATGTAGTTTCACGTACTTGTGTCTATTTTGTAAATCATTTATAAAACCTGCATGTATTCTCATCCCAAAAATATTAGATTTTAAAAGTGGGACTATAACTCACTTTCACAGATTTTTACTTCGTCGGGAAGTAAGACTTGGCCACTGGTTGATTCACGAACCTATAACAATATATACATATATATCAAAGTATGTTCAAAATATATTTACAACACTTTTAATATATTTTGATGTTTTAAGTTTATTAAGTCAGCTGTCCTCGTTAGTAACCTACAACTAGTTGTCCACAGTTAGATGTACAGAAATAAATCGATAAATATTATCTTGAATCAATCCACGACCCAGTGTATACGTATCTCAGTATTGATCACAAATCAAACTATATATATTTTGGAATTAACCTCAACCCTGTATAGCTAACTCCAACATTCACATATAGAGTGTCTATGGTTGTTCCGAAATATATATAGATGTGTCGACATGATAGGTCGAAACATTGTATACGTGTCTATGGTATCTCAAGATTACATAATATACAATACAAGTTGATTAAGTTATGGTTGGAATAGATTTGTTACCAATTTTCACGTAGCTAAAATGAGAAATATTATCCAATCTTGTTTTACCCATAACTTCTTCATTTTAAATCCGTTTTAAGTGAATCAAATTGCTATGGTTTCATATTGAACTCTATTTTATGAATCTAAACAGAAAAATTATAGGTTTATAGTCAGAAAAATAAGTTACAAGTCGTTTTTGTAAAGGTAGTCATTTCAGTCGAAAGAACGACGTCTAGATGACCATTTTAGAAAACATGCTTCCACATTGAGTTTAACCATAATTTTTGGATATAGTTTCATGTTCATAATAAAAATCATTTTCCCAGAATAACAACTTTTAAATCAAAGTTTATCATAGTTTTTAATTAACTAACCCAAAACAGCCCGCGGTGTTACTACGACGGCGTAAATCCGGTTTTACGGTGTTTTTCGTGTTTCCAGGTTTTAAATCATTAAGTTAGCATATAATATAGATATAGAACATGTGTTTAGTTGATTTTAAAAGTCAAGTTAGAAGGATTAACTTTTGTTTGCGAACAAGTTTAGAATTAACTAAACTATGTTCTAGTGATTACAAGTTTAAACCTTCGAATAAGATAGCTTTATATATATGAATCGAATGATGTTATGAACATCATTACTACCTTAAGTTCCTTGGATAAACCTACTGGAAAAGAGAAAAATGGATCTAGCTTCAACGGATCCTTGGATGGCTCGAAGTTCTTGAAGCAGAATCATGACACGAAAACAAGTTCAAGTAAGATCATCACTTGAAATAAGATTGTTATAGTTATAGAAATTGAACCAAAGTTTGAATATGATTATTACCTTGTATTAGAATGATAACCTACTGTAAGAAACAAAGATTTCATGAGGTTGGATGATCACCTTACAAGATTGGAAGTGAGCTAGCAAACTTGAAAGTATTCTCGATTTTATGTAACTAGAACTTGTAGAATATATGAAGAACACTTAGAACTTGAAGATAGAACTTGAGAGAGATCAATTAGATGAAGAAAATTGAAGAATGAAAGTGTTTGTAGGTGTTTTTGGTCGTTGGTGTATGGATTAGATATAAAGGATATGTAATTTTATTTTCATGTAAATAAGTCATGAATGATTACTCATATTTTTGTAATTTTATGAGATATTTCATGCTAGTTGCCAAATGATGGTTCTCACATGTGTTAGGTGACTCACATGGGCTGCTAAGAGTTGATCATTGGAGTGTATATACCAATAGTACATACATCTAAAAGCTGTGTATTGTACGAGTACAAATACGGGTGCATACGAGTAGAATTGTTGATGAAACTGAACGAGGATGTAATTGTAAGCATTTTTGTTAAGTAGAAGTATTTTGATAAGTGTATTGAAGTCTTTCAAAAGTGTATAAATACATATTAAAACACTACATGTATATACATTTTAACTGAGTCGTTAAGTCATCGTTAGACGTTACATGTAAGTGTTGTTTTGAAACCTTTAGGTTAACGATCTTGTTAAATGTTGTTAACCCAATGTTTATAATATCAAATGAGATTTTAAATTATTATATTATCATGATATTATCATGTATGAATATCTCTTAATATGATATATATACATTAAATGTCTTTACAACGATAATCGTTACATATATGTCTCGTTTAAAAATCATTAAGTTAGTAGTCTTGTTTTTACATATGTAGTTCATTGTTAATATACTTAATGATATGTTTACTTATCATAGTATCATGTTAACTATATATATATCCATATATATATGTCATCATATAGTTTTTACAAGTTTTAACGTTCGTGAATCACCGGTCAACTTGGGTGGTCAATTGTCTATATGAAACATATTTCAATTAATCAAGTCTTAACAAGTTTGATTGCTTAACATGTTGGAAAAATTTAATCTTGTAAATATCAATCTCAATTAATATATATAAACATGGAAAAGTTCGGGTCACTACATAATTGTCATTCGAGGTCGTCTAGATTCTGAAAAAGACATCATTCATCGCAAATTTGCACCACACACCAAACACCACCGATGGTTTGTGGTGCTTGTTGTTTTGTGTCTTTGGTCAAAATGTTAGATCTATCGTATCTTTTGACTTGTTGCTTCGATTTAGTCACCGTTTTTTTAAATCGTGTATTTTTTAGATATCTATCCATTGACAAACCGCCATTGGCAGTTTGTCCTAAATATTTTTCGAAACGAGACCTCGAAAACCTTCGATTTTTCCTTTTTTTTTTAATATTTTGACGCTCTTTTGGCCGTTTTGAATTTCTATCATATTATTCTTTGTGTATGCATGACCTGGCATGGTACATATTGTTTTTAGGCATATTATTTCACTCGCAATGTAGCTACGTATAATGCATATAATTTTGAATGTAATGTCACTTCTTTAAACAGGCTTTTTAAATCATTAATATGCGTCGCCAGATGGAGTAACTTTTGGCAGCGCACGTTGAAATTCTCAAGATCACCCTAAAACGGCCGAACGAGCAAGACTCTCTGAGCGTACTTGTCATTTGAGGTCGTCAAGATTCCAAAAAAAACATCTTTCCTCGCAAATTTGCACCACACACCAAACACGACCGACGGTTCTTGGTGCTTGGCATTTTGTGTCTTTGTCCAAAATGTTAGATCTATCGTATCTTTTGACTCGTAGCTCCGATTTAGTCACCATTTTTTTTAAATCGTGTATTTTTTCGAGATCTATCCGTTGATAAACTGCCGTAGGCGGTTGGTTCCAAATATTTTTCGAAATGAGACCTCGAAAACCTTCAAATTTGTCTTTTTATAATATTTAGACGCTCTTTTGACCGTTTTGAATTTCGATCATATTATTTCTTTGTGGATGCATGACCTAGCATGGTACATATTGTTTTAAGGAATATTATTTCACTCACAATGAAATTATGTATAACGCATATAATTTTGAGTATAATATCGCTTCTTTAAACAGGCTGTTTAAATCATTAATATGCGCCGCCAGATGGAGTAACATTTGGCGGCGCATGCTGAAATTCTCAAGATCACCCTAAAATGGTTGAACGAGCAAGACTCTCTGAGCGTGCTTGTCATTCGAGGTCGTCTAGATTCCAAAAAAGACATCTTTCTTCGCAAATTTGCACCACACACCAAACACCACCGACGGTTCGTGGTGCTTAGTGTTTTGTTCCTTTGGCCAAAATGTTAGATCTATCGTATCTTTTGACTCGTAGCTCCGTTTTAGTCACCGTTTTTTTAAATCGTGTATTTTTCGAGATCTATCTGTTAGCAAACTGCCGTAGGCGATTTGTCCCAAATAGTTTTCAAAACGAGACATCGAAAACCTTCAATTTTACCTTTTTTAATATTTAGACTCTCTTTTGACCGTTTTGAATTTCTCTCATATTATTCCATTGTGTATGCATGATCTAGCATGGTACATATTATTTTAAGGCATATTATTTCACTCCCAATGTAATTATGTATAATGCAATTTTAAATCTAATGTCACTTTATTAAACACGCTTTTTAAATCATTAATATGCGTTGTCAGATGGAGTAATATCTGGCGGCGCATGCTGAAATTCTCATGATCACCCTAAAACGGCCGAAGGAGCAAGACTCTCTGAGCGTGCTTGTCATTCGAGGTCGTCTAGATTATGAAAAAGACATCTCTCCTCATAAATTTGCACCACACACCAAACACCACCGACAGTTCGTGGTGCTTGGCGTTTTATGTCTTTGGCCAAAATGTTAGATCTATTGTATCTTTTAACTCGTTGCTCCGATTTAGTCACCGTTTTTCTTAAATCATGTATTTTTTGAGATATATCCATTGGCAAACTGCCGTAGGAGGTTTGTCCCAAATATTTTTAGAAATGACACCTCGAAAACCTTCAATTTTGCCTTTTTATTTTAATATTTAGATGCTCTTTTGACCATTTTGAATTTCTATAATATTATTTCTTTATGTATGCATGACCTAACATGGTACATATTGTTTTAAGGCATATTATTATTTCACTTACAATGAAATTATGTATAACACATATAATTTTGAATATAATGTCGCTTCTTTAAACAGGGTTTTTAAATCATTAATAAGCGCCGCCAGATTGAGTAACATCTGGCGGCGCATGCTGAAATTCTCAAGATTACCCTAAAATGTGACAACCCGAAAATTTCCGACCAAATTTAAACTTTATCTTTATATTATTCCGACACGATAAGCAAAGTTTGTTAAGTTGAATTTCAAAAATCTTAAACTGTGTTCATACATTCATTTAACCTCGACCAAATTTCAACGATTCACGAACCATTATATAAATGAATATGATTATATATATATATATATATATATATATATATATATATATATATATATATATATATATATATATATATATATATATATATTATAACTTGAGAATACTAACTAAGTATTAAACGTATAATACTTTACATGAATGTATTTGCTTCAATATGTTTATCGATGGAAATAGAAGATAATATCAAATGATTGATTTATCAGATACATAGTATGATTACGAGTCTCTGTTGAGAGGTCCACTTTGATTTAGAAAACCTTTCCTTTTTAACGGTATTCGGAATAATTGGTGAAATAATTTACATGATTGGGATAAAGTGTCATTAACGAGTGTTAGTCAAAAGTTAGTGAAGATTCTCGATTAATTATCAAAAGCATGCTTTACAGTGATTGCCTCGTGTCCCTTGATAAATTAATTATTTAGTTTTCATATTATTAAAAACATTATTTGATATAATAACTTCTATTATTTAAACGAGTTTAAATTATATAAAACAGACTTTGAAATATAACTGATTTTGAAAACTAAATATTATATAAATATTCCAATTATATATATAAATTATATTCCTAAATAAGGATATATATATATATATATACATATATATATATATACATATATATATATATATATACATATATATATATATATATATATATATATATATATATATGTTTTACAATGTAATATTAATATAGTTATAAAACGTTTTGATTTATGTAATATTTTAAATATATTATTAAATATATTTTAATAAAACGAGAAGTTGATTTACAGAAGCAATTGACCAAAACACTTAAATGTATAAGTTACATTTCGAGTAAAATTGTTATCAAAGATTTTAGTCTATATTTTGACAAAGGGTACGAGTCACGAAATGTAAAGTACAAGTTTTATAAGTGTACGTAATGATGTTCGATAAATCGGAACTCTGACATAAACCTTTTTCCAACATACAAGTCGTCGGAACTAATTTTACAAGTCAACTATACATGTAAATTTAATATAATATATAATTAATTATATAAATTAAATATATAAATATATATATTATAATAAACCATAGCTGCCCACGATTTAAATGGATGTGAGCTGGAAAGAGCAGCCATGCGATCGCATGGCCATTGCTCCTATAACCCATGCGATCGCATGGTGTGGTTAGGTGGCTAAAGTTCTATAAATTGTCCAAAGTCTGATTCGCGTAATTCATTCTTCATTTCCACAAACACTCCTATATATTATTAATTATATTATTATTATTATTATTATTATTATTATTATTATTATTATTATTATTAAGATTAATATTAGTATTAATCTTATGGTAAGGAGTATTATTATTATTATTAGTAGTATTATATATAAAATATTACGACGGAGTGCTGTCCGAGTGATTTCAAAATAGTTTTTTTGAGTGGGATAGAGCTAAGGAAATTATAGGTTATAGCTATGGAGGTTCTGGGTATTGTTCGGGGGTATGTTCATGAAGTCAATCTAGGGTTTATCATCTCCGTCGCGTCTACGTATTTTCCTGCAATATTGAATCTCAATATTGATACGTGAGAGCACTCATATCTTACCTTTTATGTATTATTAATGTATCCCTGACTAGTGCTCGAGTATATTTGATTATGCATGCTTGTATATTTAATTGCGTCGTTATATATTGTATGTTGAATCATGAATTTAATACATATAATACTGATATAAGGTATATGTTATGCATGTCGTTGGAAAGCTGTCGAAATATTATTAACTTTTCATTTAGAAGTAGTGCGTTTTCATTGAACGGATTAAAAGATATAGTCAACTGAATTATTATTAATTTTAGTATTATTATGATTACTATCGTGGTTATTATTATTATTATTATTATTATTATTATTATTATTATTATCTAATTATTATTATTATTATTATCGTTAATATTAAAAGTATTGTTATTATTAAAATTATCATGGTTGTTAGAAAATATCAATATAAATCTTAAAATATATATTTTCAAGAAAATTATCATTATTAGTATTATTATTATTATTATGACATTAAAAGATTATTATTTATTATCAAAATTATTTATTATCATTATCATTATCAATATAGGTATTATCATTAAAAATTGTATTGTTATTATTATTACTACCGTTATTATTAAAATTAACATCTTTATAAAAACTATCATTTTATTACTTCTATTATTATTATTATTATTATTAAAAGTATCATTAATATTAAAATTAGCACTTTTATTAAAATTATCATTTCTAATAGAAATATCATTGTTATTATAAAATATTATCATTATTATCATATTAGGATTATTGTTATTAAAAATTATCATTCTTGATAGAATTATTTTTTTATAAAATATTATTATTACTATTCTTATTATGATAATTATTATATAGTAAATATTATTATTAAGATAAATTATATTAATTTTACTAATATTAAAATTATCATTTAAAATTTATCATCGTTATTAAAACTATCATTCTATTAAAAATTATTATTATTATTATTATCGTTTTTATTAGAATATATTATCATTAAAAAGTATAGAATTTAAAAACTATCATTTTATTTAAAATTATCATTACTATCAATTTTATTAGTATTATTAATATCATTATTATTACCATTATTATTTATATTAAAGTACTTTTAATAACATTATCTTTATTAATATTATCATTATTATTATTACAAAATAATACCACTTTTACTCATTATTATTATTATCAATATTATTTTATCAAATGAATATGTGATACAAAGATATTTTTACCACACGTAATATAATTACATTAATAATACTTACCACTATATGTTTATGATTTTGAGTGAATTATATAAATTTTATTACTCGAGTTATATAAAAGTATATTTTTATCATATATAAATTTTAATATAAATTTTTATTTATTAATATATGACTTGTATTATTTACTCTAATAAAATCTGATAAATATATTTAAATATATAAAAGGACTATATTTAAGGTATATAATAAACATGTATAGATTTTGAAAGTCATTTTGGGTCAAACTGATTTTTGTTAACTTTTGCATATCGGTCTCGAGCATTAGGATTGTGGTACACTATGACTCGACCTTAAGTGTTAGACAGATATTGACCATTATATAAATATATATATATATATACTTAATATAGGTTCGTGAATCCGAGGCCAATCTTACACTCTTTCAATGCCGTCACATGTATTTTTACTACAAGATACAGTATTGTGAGTTTCATTTGCTCCCTTTTGAAATGCTTTTGCAATATATATTTTTGGGACTGAGAATACATGCGCTGCTTTTATAAATGTTTAACGAAATAGACACAAGTGCTTGAAACTACATTCTATGGTTGGATTACTATACCGAATACTGCCCCTTTAACTTGGTAACCTAAGAATTAGGGAAATGGCCCCTAATTGACGCGAATCCTAAAGGTAGATCTACGGGCACTGACCAACCCCAGTCAGAGAATTTGAACTGCTTTAGTACTTCGATTTAAATGGTGATTGCGATTGCCAGTACATGGCATACTTGCGAGTATGCGGGTGATATTCTATATGCATTAAAGTTAATGTCGGT
Source organism: Rutidosis leptorrhynchoides (assembly GCF_046630445.1). NCBI lineage: Eukaryota > Viridiplantae > Streptophyta > Magnoliopsida > Asterales > Asteraceae > Rutidosis > Rutidosis leptorrhynchoides. The sequence continues at coordinate 268,391,458 of NC_092341.1, read as the reverse complement.
TACCAGGTGTTCATCATACGAATGGATTTTATACACTTACGAGTGTAATGATATTTATGAAAAATGAGAATCTTGTGGTCTATTAAAATTATGGAAATGATTGATTACGATAAACTAATGAACTCACTAACCTTTTGGTTGACACTTTTAAGCATTTTATTCTAAGGTAATAAAGAAATCTTCCGCTGTGCATTTGCTCATTTTAAAGATATTACTTGGAGTCATTTATGGCATATTTCAAAATACGTTGCATTCAAGTCGTTGAGTTCAATAAAGATTATTATTAAGTAAATGACAGATTATGTCATTTATAGTTTGGATATTATGAAATGGTATGCATGCCTGTCAACTTTCGATGAAATGAAAGTTTGTCTTTTTAAAACGAATGCAATGTTTGTAAAATGTATCATATAGAGGTCAAATACCTCGCAATATAACCATAAGTTATTGTATTCGTCCTTATGGATTAGAACGGGTCGCTTCATAAAATGGCCGAACGAGCAAGTCTCTCTAAGCGTAATTGTCATTCGAGGTCGTCTAGATTCCGAAAAAGACATCTTACCTCGTAAATTTGCACCACTCACCAAACACCGCCGACGGTTCGTGGTGCTTGGCGTTTTGGTCTTTGGCCAAAATGTTAGATCTATCGTATCTTTTGACTCGTAGCTCCGATTTACTCACCGTTTTTTTAAATCGTGTATTTTTTCGAGATCTATCTGTTGGCAAACTTCCGTAGGCGGTTTGTGAAAGGACCCGTCCTAATCCACCTGGACGAAGTCATCAACATTTGGTCCCATTGCGATGATCGGCTCCAAGTAATGTCCCTATATTGAGCAAATGCACAGCGGAAGACTTAATTCGTACCTGAGAATAAACATGCTTTAAAGTGTCAACCAAAAGGTTGGTGAGTTCATAGGTTTATCATAATAATCATTTCAATATGTTAATAGACCACAAGATTTCATAATCATAAACATAATACACTCGCAAGTGTATGTAAAGCATTCGAAGTGGTTGAGCACTTGGTAACCATACTTAACATTTAATCAACGTTGCATATTCTCTTTATTATGAAATCTCACTACACCGTACCAAGTGTAGTCACCAAAACGAAGTACTGTGCAACCGTTGAATACTGGTCGTCCAGTCCGGTTGGGGTTGTCAGGCCCGATAGATCTATCAACAGGATTCGCGTTTACAATACCCATGTAAATAGTAGTTACCAAGCTACAGGGAAATATGCCAGTGGTACAACTCAACGTAGAATATATTTTTAAGTACTTGTATCTATTTTGTAAACATTTATAAAAGCAGCGCATGTATTCTCAGCCCAAAAATATATATTGAAAAAACAATTAAAAAGGGAGCAAATGAAACTCACTTTTACCTTGAAGGTATTTAATTAGACTTGGTCTCCGATAGATATCACGAACCTAACCATATATATAATATATCAACATATTTTCTTTTTAAGTAATCGTTATATATATATATATACATATATATATATATATACATATATATATATATATATATATATATATATATATATATATATATATATATATATATATATATATGTATATATATATACTTTTAATACTTTTAATATTTTCTTAGTCCGTGGTTAGCAGTCCGACGTTAGTGGTCCACAATTAGTTGCTTAAATAAAATAAATAAAGACTCCATTGTATTCATATTGATCAGAATTAATCTCGACCCATGGTACCATGTTGTCAAATGACGTGTTGCGTACATAAAGTACCATGTTGTCAAATGACGTGTTGCGTACAATCATGAGGTCTTGTGATTAATCTTCTCGTGTTGTTTACGGGTGGTCCTGAAATATATAAAATCAAATCATAAGTAATTATATATAAAATATCATATTAATTAGAAAAGATATGATTAATTTACTTTTTCTCCAAATATTTTCGTAGCTAAACTGGCTTCGGATACCCAATCTTGTTTTAGTCGTAGTTTCTTCATTACAACTCCGTTTTTGTTGGTTCAACTTGCCACTTCCTTGGATCGAGTCAAATTTTAAGAATATGAACTGAAAATACCTTAGTTTGTATTCAAAATCATAGGTTATAGGTCAAACTTTGGTGAAACTTATGAAAGTGATCATTTTCCATCATAAAAACAACATTTAATGATCATTTTTCTAAAAATACTTACACTTTGAGTTAAACCATGAAATTTTTATGTGTTAACATATTCATAAGAAATATCATTTTTCCAGAACATGAACTTCTAATTCAAAGTTCAAGATGGTTTTTAATTATCCAACCCAAAACAGCCCCCGGTTGCACTCCGACGACGTAGATTCAGTTTTTAAGATGTTCTTTGTAAAACCAAGTTATATCTTGTTAGGTTAGCATATCATTATGATATATTACAGGTCTTGAAGTGTTTTAAAAGTCAAGTTAGAAGGATCTATTTAGTTTGCGAACAAGTTTGAAATCATTCAAACTATGTTCTTGTTGTTAAAATTTTATACCACAAAATAAGATAGCTATATGAATATGAATTGAATAAGATTATGAACAAGGTTACTACCTCAAGTTACTTGGACAAAGTTACTGAAAAAGATAAGAAATAATCTTGGAATCAAAGAGTGGTGGAGTTAGATCAAAAGGTTGGAAGTAAACTTCTTCAAATGGGTGGTTATTTTGATATGTTCTTGAAAGAGTTTTCTTATGGTGTTTAAGGCTTGTAATTGAAGCTAAATGATGGAGAAAATGCTTGGAGATGATCAAGTATGAAGTTAGGAGTATTTTGAGAGAGAAATGAGGGTGTAGGTATGAGAAAATGGAGTGAAGAAATGGTGTTCATTTATAAAAACGTTTTTAGTTTATAAAGAAAGAAAAGGATTCCTAATTTTGTTTTCTTACTAATAATTCATACTACTTGAAAAATCCTAGTTACCTCATATCTAGGGTAGTAATAATGTTGATTAGGATGTTGATTTGATGTGTATATACCAATAGTAAATACGTATAGAAGCTGGGCATGATACGGGTACATATACCCTAGATATACGTATAGAAATCTTGAGGAAACAGAACGAGAATTCAAATATAGCTATCTTTTGTGAATATACTTATATTGTTTTATGTATTTAAGTCCTTAAAAAGTGATTAAATACATTATATATACGATACATGTATAAGCATTATAGATTATAAGTATATATATCAAAGAATGTTACGTATAGTTATCGTTTTGAAAACTTAAGTTAGTAGTTTCAAAATATACTTATAACTCATTGTCATTAGTACACAATGAGATGTTAAACCATCCTTAGATCATGTTAAATATATATAATTACATATATATACACAAACGTATAATTATCGTATGTTATATAGTTCGTGATATCATCGGTCATATTGGACGGTCAAACGTTGTGTAAAACTCTTTTTAAAAACACAAGTCTCAACAATTTGGATTGCTTATCATGTTGGTATGGTTTAATTTATGTAAATATTAATCTCATAAGTATAATTTGGTCAGAAAATTCCGGGTCATTACAGTACCTACCCGTTAAAGAAATTTCGTCCCCGAAATTTGATAGAGGTTGTTATGGATAACAATAAGAAGGTTTTCATGATAAATATAAGGTGATAATGGAGTTTTATCATCATTGAGTAATGTAGATAAAACGATTCGATTATGCGAAGAATATAAATGAGACTATCGTAAAAGAGTGAGATGAGTAAAATATATTCGTCTTAACCGATGACGTAGTTATGATTGATTTCTGGGATTTAAGGGATTTAAAGAGAATCTTATGTAATAAGATTTGGTTCTTTGGTGATTAAAGAAATCAGGATCTTCTTTGATTATATGCAATAATCTGTTTCGATTGCTCTGTCGGATATTTCACTATAAATTCACCCCTTCGTTTCCTTATTTTCCACGACTCACACCTTCTATTCTTTCTCCCTCGATTCTTACTTTAAAGCATTCATCAATATGCTCCATCCAGTCCTGATTCTTGATATACTCCTAACTTTTATATCTGTCATTCTTCTTTTTCATCTACCACCAGAAGAATCTATTTACTTCTACTATACTCTTGTGTTTATAATGTTTCTAATTCTCCCATGTCTCTATATTGCTATCTGCATCGATATACACGGTTTGTAATTTCGGGGTTATTATCTGAGTTTATATTCTTCATTATTTTTGAGAGCTTCATGCTTTCGTTTTCTCTTCCCGACTTCGAGTCAAGCGAGTAATGGTCCGGAATTCGTAGATATGAAATTCAGAATGAACATAGCTAATGCTCTAAGAAGAAAATGGTAATAGAACGATTTTGATTTATTAAATTACCATAATACCCTGGAGAAGACCGAGTCATCCAGAAAAATATTCTCTTGATATGTTTAGAGATTAGATAGAATGTAAGAGTCATGTAAATGGCACATGATGACGGTACTGTGAATCATCATGCTTCATTAGAAACTCAGCATGACTTACTGTAATATAATGACGTTGATCAAGTGTCATTATATTATACTAATCCATGCTTCAGTTCCCAACACTACTTCAAAACATTCATATTTTAAACTCGAAGGTTTTAGAATTTAGAAACTAACACAGTTTCTTTTATGTTGCAGATATTACGGAGAGATAAATGATCTCAGATAAGTATAGTTGTGAAAATATCGCCAGAAATATGGAGGATATTTATAATAGAACATACGAGAATATCTTAGAATTTCTAATATCAATGGATGATGAAGAAGATTTGTCTGTGAAGGTTTAGAATGAGAAATAAGATGTTTGCTAACGATTTCAGCAGGCACATAATCATTTGGATTCTTTGAAGGCAAACTTATTCTTTGTGATTTGTCCACGGCTTTCTTCATAGTTTCGCATAATCCGCTTTTCGGTACTAAATTTTCTATCGAGCGTTCCTAACACTCCATTCTTTATCATCAAACTTTTGGCCATTAAGATCATCTACAACATGCTGCTTCGTCAGCATTTTCAAAGTTAACTGATCTGGGTCATCGGTTATCAAACCGAGGTAGTTTCAGGAGAATTGTGTTTTTAGAATGATTAATCGCTGATGGTAATATTGTGGAATATAAAAGGTTCCCCAGTAACAATAAAGAGTACGCATATATATCGCAGTTATAATAAAGTTGTTTCGGATGAAAAGTCACAGTTGACTTGCTGGAGCTGTGACAAAATTAGCTACTTTGGAAAGGGATTGCAAAACGATCTTCGGTAATAACAATGTCAAAGGAACTAGAACAGATACGTGTCAAACGTTTACTCAGTTTCCGAGGGTTTTTCAGGTGCATAACTATATGCATCAATCTTTTCTTCCGTAGATGAAGTGCGGTTGGTTTATCCTCTCGATTGAGGTGTTTTTAAGAATCATGATAGATTTGAAGGCTGATTGTAATCGTCGAGATACAATGAGGTTTAAGATGAAATCAAGTGGCAATCTTGAAGAAATGTTTAGTTTCATATGTTATAATCAATATTTTAATTCATTTAAATTGTCCAATGTCATTAGTCCACAGTCGATAGTCCACAGTAACAGTCCAATAATTCATATATAGTTTAATATATAATATACGAATTAATTAATACGTGTCGTGACCCGTATACGTCTCAGACTCGATCACAACTCAAACTATATATATTATTGTAGAATCAACCTCAACCCTGTATAGAGAACTCGATCGTTACTACATATAGAGTGTCTATGGTGATTCCAAATAATATATATAGATGCGTCGATATGATATGTCAAAACATTGTATACGTGTCCCGATATTTAAAGTGCGTAAAATAATTACAGAAATTAAATGACGATAAATAAAAGTGCGATAATTAAATTGCGATAAATAAACTGCGATAAATAAAATGTAATCAGTTAGCTAGGAACAGTTAGCTGGAACAGTTAACGTGGATTCTTAACAAAATTTTTCATAGTTAATTTGTTTGTTTCTAACAGATTTTATTTTGTCATATGTTTTCTTCATATGCCACTTGTTGGATTCTGGGAAGTCAAAATCCAAATATGAAATTGAATGAAAATGGTTATTCTGCGGTGAACGGATACGTATATCGGTGGTTGTAAGTAGGATAGTAAATGACTGTTGAATCAGTTTCGACGAATGTACAATGTAACTTATTAAGATGAAATCTAATTATTCCTCGGGTATTACCTACCCGTTAAAAAAAAAATTTCACCATTAATATTTTGTACAAAAGAACTTTTAATTACAATCTTTATGAAAACATATATACATATATATTTTCTTCAGATGAAATCATGAATTTAATGAGTTAATTTGATATTAATCTCATTTACTTTTCGGTTTGAGCTAGAATAAGTAATCTCTAAAACTTTTTGAAACCACATATTCTTCGCAGAATATCAATGAAGTTATGGATCAATACTTCATCGTTCAATATTGTTGGTACTCCTTGGTATCTATGGTGCGTATGATGTTGATGTGTGTGGGACAGATTATGATGTCGAGACGTGTGATGCGGATGTTGTTTGTTAGTGGTGATGATGGTATTGTTGATGTTATTGATGGTGGTGCTGATTATGCTGCTGGTGCTGCTGCTGGTGTTTGCAACCTTCGCACCATGTTCTCCAAAGCCGTCACGCGAGCGCGAAGTTCGTTAACTTCTGCTAGTACACCGGGATGATTGGCGGTTGGAGCGAGCGAATGAACAAGATTTGTAATATGGGATAGTATATAATCGTGACGAGATACTCTAGAAATGAGAGAGAAAATGGTGTTTCGAATAGGTTCGCCGGTAAGTGCTTCAGGTTCATCGCCAAGAGGGCAATTTGGTGGATGGAATGGATCACCTTCTTCTTGTCTCCAGTGATTTAGTATATTACGAACCCATCCCCAATTCATCCAGAATAGATGATGGGAAATTGGTTGATCCATTCCGGTGATGCTGCTTTCGGAGCCCGAATGGAAATCCATATCGGCATAACTGTCGGAATCTGAAGAATTCAAACTAGATGCGGAATCCATCTTGTATAATGGGGAAAATGAATTTTTAGTATGGAATAGATTATAGGAGTTAGATTTGGTACTCTTCAATACATAATTTACATATGTATATATAATACCAAAATCCCGTAAATTACGGAGAATCTTTGAAAAGATATCAGTCAAAGTTCGCAATAACAGATATGCTAAGATAAGAATTCGTCTATACACTATCAATGCAGTAAATGCAGTAAAACGTGTATAGACTTATAAATGATAAGCAGGTAATTTCCTAAGGATGATAAGCAGATGATTTCCGACTAGAAATGATAAGCAAAACTTTTGACATGTAGACACGGTCGAAGTCCAGACTCATTAATGCATCCTAACAACTACTAGTTAGACACACTAATGCAAGACCTGGTTCGCTACGACCACCACTCTGATACCAACTGTAGTAACAGTGGGGACGCATCCCACTCAGTGCCTTCCCAGCTAACCGCCTGGTGACCACTGAGTGTACCTCAGACACTGATTTTACGGCCCACCTCTCGGTAGTACAGCCAACCCTAATAGGGACCGCGAGGAGTAAGAGCCAATGCTTCGTCACAGGTAACACTGTGAGAACCCCCTCTACGATTAACCCGCTCATAAACGGCATTAAACCAGCTCTGATACCAACTGAAAGGACCCGTCCTAATCCACCTGGACGAAGTCATCAACATTTGGTCCCATTGTGTTGATCGGCTCCAAGTAATGTCCTTATATTGAGCAAATGCATCGCGGAAGACTTAATTCGTACCTGAGAATAAACATGCTTTAAAGTGTCAACCAAAAGGTTGGTGAGTTCATAGGTTTATCATAACAATCATTTCAATATGTTAATAGACCACAAGATTTCATAATCATAAACATAATACACTCGTAAGTGTATGTAAAGCATTCTAAGTGGTTGAGCACTTGGTAACCATACTTAACATTTAATCAACGTCGCATATTCCCTTTATTATGAAATCTCACTACACCGTACCAAGTGTAGTCACCAAAACGAAGTACTGTGCAACCGTTGAATACTGGTCGTCCAGTCCGGTTGGGGTTGTCAGGCCCGATAGATCTATCAACAGGATTCGCGTTTACAATACCCATGTAAATAGTAGTTACCAAGCTACAGGGAAATATGCCAGTGGTACAACTCAACGTAGAATATATTTTTAAGTACTTGTATCTATTTTGTAAATATTTATAAAAGCAGCGCATGTATTCTCAGCCCAAAAATATATATTGAAAAAACAATTAAAAAGGGAGCAAATGAAACTCACTTTTGCCTTGAAGGTATTTAATTCGACTTGGTCTCCGATAGATATCACGAACCTAACCATATATATAATATATCAACATATTTTCTTTTTAAGTAATTGTTATATATATATATATATATATATATATATATATATATATATATATATATATATATATATATATATATATATATATATATATACTTTTAATACTTTTAATATTTTCTTAGTCCGTGGTTAACAGTCCGATGTTAGTGGTCCACAATTAGTTGCTTAAATAAAATAAATAAAGACCCCATCGTATTCGTATTGATCAGAATTAATCTCGACCCATGGTACCATGTTGTCAAATGACATGTTGCGTACAGAAAGTACCGTGTTGTCAAATGACGTGTTGCGTACAATCATGAGGTCTTATGATTAATCTTCTCGTGTTGTTTATGGGTGGTCCTGAAATATATAAAATCAAATCATAAGTAATTATATATAAAATATCATATTAATTAGAAAAGATATGATTAATTTACTTTTTCTCCAAATATTTTCGTAGCTAAACTAGCTTCGGATACCCAATCTTGTTTTAGTCGTAGTTTCTTCATTACAACTCCGTTTTTGTTGGTTCAACTTGCCACTTCCTTGGATCGAGTCAAATTTTAAGAATATGAACTGAAAATACCTTAGTTTGTATTCAAAATCATAGGTTATAGGTCAAACTTTGGTGAAACTTATGAAAGTGATCATTTTCCATCATAAAAACAACATTTAATGATCATTTTTCTAAAAATACTTACACTTTGAGTTAAACCATGAAATTTTTATGTGTTAACATATTCATAAGAAATATCATTTTTCCAGAACATGAACTTCTAATTCAAAGTTCAAGATGGTTTTTAATTATCCAACCCAAAACAGCCCCCGGTTGCACTCCGACGACGTAGATTCAGTTTTTAAGATGTTCTTTGTAAAACCAAGTTATATCTTGTTAGGTTAGCATATCATTATGATATATTACAGGTCTTGAAGTGTTTTAAAAGTCAAGTTAGAAGGATCTATTTAGTTTGCGAACAAGTTTGAAATCATTCAAACTATGTTCTTGTTGTTAAAATTTTATACCACAAAATAAGATAGCTATATGAATATGAATTGAATAAGATTATGAACAAGGTTACTACCTCAAGTTACTTGGACAAAGTTACTGAAAAAGATAAGAAATAATATTAAATCATTAATATGCGCCGCCAGATGGAGTAACATTTGGCGGCGCATGCTGAAATTCTCAAGATCACCCTAAAACAGCCGAACGAGCAAGACTCTTTGAGCGTGCTTTCTATTCAAGGTCGTCTAGATTCCGAAAAAGACATCTTTCCTCGCAAATTTGCACCACGCACCAAACACAACCGACGGTTCGTGGTGCTTGGCGTTTTGTGTCTTTGGCCAAAATGTTAGATCTATCGTATCTTTTGACTCATAGCTCCGATTTAGTCACCGTTTTTTTAAATCTTTTATTTTTTCGAGATCTATCCGTTGGTAAACTGCCGTAGGCGGTTTATCAAAAATATTTTTCCAAACGAGACCTCGAAAACCTTCAATTTTGCCTTTTTTAATATTTAGACGCTTTTTTGATCGTTTTGAATTTCTATCATATTATTTCTTTGTGTATGTATGACCTAGCATGGTACATATTGTTATAAGGCATATTATTTCACTCACAATGTAACTATGTATAACGCATATAATTTTGAATCTAATGCAGCTTCATTAAACACGCTTTTTAAATCATTAATATGCGCCGCCAGATGGAGTAACATTTGGCCAAAATGTTAGATATAACGTATCTTTTGACTCGTAGCTCCGATTTAGTCACCGTTTTTTTAAATCGTGTATTTTTTCCAGATCTATCCGTTGGGAAACTGCCGTAGGCGGTTTGTGTGATGACCCAAATTTTTCCGCTACTTGATTCTACTATTTACATGATTTAATAATTTCGACTTGATAAGCAATGAATTTTAATAAGTCTTGAACCTCCGGAAAGAATTTTACATAAGCAGTTGACCACCCTTTTATTCTTACGATTTACGAACGTCATAACTTGTATTAATTATATATATATGTGTGTGTGTGTGTGTGTGTGTGTATATATATATATATATATATATATATATATATATATATATATATAGATTTAATTTGAAAATATGATAATTAAATATCTCATTAAATATATTAACAAAGTATTATATATATATTTTCATACTACTAATTTAAAGAGTTTTTGCACAATATATATGTTACTATTTAAACGACGTAATTAACTTATGTTAAAATGTATTTACATATAATGTATTACGAGTATAAATACATCATCACAAGTATTAAATACACTTTATAATATACCAATACATATAAAGGATAGCTATACTCGTATTTTCGTTCAATTTCCTCAAGAATTCTACTCGCATTCATACGGCATTTTTACCCGTATTATATACAGCTTCTAGAAGTATTTACTATTGGTATATACCAATAGAAATCTGCAATTATTTGTGTAATATGTCATCCATAACCTAATCAATTTAATATGTCATCCATGACATAATACATTTTAACTTATCTTAGATATTTTCACTAAAAACCAAATTTTCAAGCCTATAAATAAGCACCATTTCTAACTCATTTTTACACATTCATTTTCCAAATTCTACTTCCAATTTTCACACACACTTGCAAGAACTCTCTCAAGTTTTGTTCTACTACTTCTTTCCAGCAACTTTACATTCTAAACTTGAGGTTAAAACTCTACTTCAACTCTTGTTCAATTCATATGATTATAGCTATCTATATAAGAGTTTATAAACTAGAACATAGTTTAGTTGATTCTAAACTTGTTTGAAGAACTAATCTAATCTTTCTAACTTAACTTTAATAACACTTATTTATATGTATTATGATGTTATATTAAGTTAATATAAGAACTTATAACTTGTACATATGAAGAACACCTTGAAACTTAACATATATCGTTTAATCTCTATTCGGTAAAAAGCGGGCTGTTTTGGGTTGGGAATTAAAAACCTATCTTAGACTTTGATTTCGAGGCTAATACTTTGGAAATATGTTAATATATGTAAATAAGATTTCCAGTATTTTTTTCATTATTTTAGACAAAGTGGAAGTATTTTATCAAAAATCATATATTGGGTGGGTGCCGGGATTCTTCCAAATCTGTCCACCGGCACAAAAAGAGGGTAACAATCTGAATATTAATACATGGGCTGAACTTTTCGAATTGTTTTTGAAAAATTAACTTCTTAAGGAATCCATAGCAATTTGATTCACTTTAAACTGAGTTGTAATGAATATTGGGCGAGCAAAACAAAATCTGCTAAAATTAACGTTGTATGGACGAAATTTATATTGTAAAAACTATATTAACCATATCCTTGCTAACTTTTCCTATATCCTATATATATTTAGACATGTTATCATTAGTATAAAAATATTATAATCTTAGTTAATTTTGAGATTGTATATATATATATATATATATAATAATAATCTTGGTACATTTCATGACAATAAGTATACAATACGTTTTGATAAATCCTAAGACAATAAGTATACAATACGTTTTGATAAATTCTAAGACAATACGTATACAATATGTCTCTGGGTTGATGCAAAGACAATACGTATACAATACGTCGTGGGGTAATTCTAAGATTATATATATACTGATTATTGGACTGTTGGACATTTCAGACTATTTTGGACTACTAACAAATGACTACTAACATAAAAATGTTAAAAATTAATATATAAGTATTCTATGAACTTGTTTTATTTTATTCACATGCCGTATTAATATCCGAATCATTATTATTGTTATAGGTTCGTGAATCCAAGGACGACGGCCATATTTTTAATAAACTGAAAACTTATTATTAATATACTTTTACTACCGTGAGTATATAGTCCCATTTTTAAAATCTAAAAATATTTTGGGATGAGAATACATGCATTTTATGTTTTACACCGTGGATACAAGTACTTAAAATATATTCTACATTAAGTTGTACTACATTGCATATCTTCCCTAATAGCTTGGTAACTAATATTTACATGTTGTAAGAACATGTAAGCGCGAATCCTATTGATAGATCTATCGGGTTTGACAACCCCAACCGGGCTAGTCGCTCTAGTATCATAAACGGTTGCATAGTACTTCGTTTTTACTACACTTGGTACAGTGGAGGGAGATTTCATAATAAAGGGAATATACCACATTAATGGTTAAGTATGGTGACCGAAGCGCTCAACAACTTATAGAATATCTTTATTGAAATGTTTGTAACTATGAAATCTTGTGGTCTATATTTATATCGATGCTAGCTTTAAACCTATATATCTCACCAACCTTTGTGTTGACTGTTTAAGCATGTTTATTCTCAGGTCCTTAAGAAAGTCTTCCGCTGTTGCATTATCTGAGCAAGCTGTGCATGGAGTCTCATGCTTTTGTTTAAATGAAGTGTTGCATTCAATAAAACCTTTGTCATGTATTATATTCGACTGTTATGTCACGTGTGTAGTATTTGGAAACCGATGTATCATGGGGGTTTATTCTTAAATAATCGCCCACTTGTTTAAAAACATGCATTATGTATAATAATGGTGTGCTTTTCATGAAATGAATGCAATATTTTCTAAAACGTATCATATAGAGGTCGAATACCTCGCTATGGGACCAATGAATAACGTACTGCATTTATAGTAATATGGACGGGTCGTTTCAGTTGGCATCAGAGCAGAGGTCTTAGCGAACTAGAAATTGCATTAGTGCGTCTGACCGGTATTTGTTAGGATGCATTAGTGAGTCTGAACTTTGACCGAACTTGTTTTTGAAAACCATTACTTATCATTTTTGGTCGAAAATTGAATATTTTAACATGAAAATATTATGTGATATACCACTAATGTGGTAGTTAATGTGTGATAGATGTCTACTTCTAGCACCAATCTCATTATCACATTCAGTGACTCCGAAGTTGAATCTCCAGCAAAAGTACCAATCATCGACTTATCTGATAACGATGAAGGCCCTAGGGAAGGTGTATCAATCACCTATATAACTGATGACGATGATTACCTGGAGTCGGATGCATTTTGGGAAGATTCACAATTTTCGGAAGAACCGGAAGTGAAAGAACCTGAAAACAATCCTGATGAGGAAGTAAAAGAGATTACTGAGAAAGAATTTAAAAAGGGAAAGGAACCTATAGTCACCAAACCAGAATTTCCAAATTCGGAAATTAATAAAACAATTATTGTACCAAGTGCTCCCGATACTACCACACCTAGTCAACCATGTCTTACCAATACTACAGAAATGTCATCTACTGAACCCCAACCAAAACCTAGACTTACTGCTGAAATACGCACTCTGACAGTAGGGAAGCGAAAATTCTATGATTTCCCAGATTTCTTTGAATTCCTAAGGAAGCCTCGTCGTTTCTAATCTGTTTTTGTAGCTATTCGACTTCACGCCTTATATAATGATATATCATGTGCTATATTTCATCTTACATATGTTGAAACAACCCAACCCGTATTAAGACTGGCCCATAAAATTTTTTCCTTTTAATATGCTTTTAATAACACTTTAGGTCCCAATTGTGTTTCCATAAACATCTTTAATTACAATAGAAGGTTTAATAACCTTAAAACATTTAATACATTAGTTAATTGTCCAAACGGACATACATGACTCGACTAGTTTAATTTCCAACAAAACTGAGCATGGTGATTTGGGACTACGCTACCCAAATCCTAATCGAATACACAAGCAAGATCTTCTAAGCAACCTAGCCAAGATCTCTAATCCCCAAGCTTACCCGAGCCGCCAAGCATGCAAACCTATAAAAATATCAACAACGAGAGGGTAAGCTAACGCTTAGTGAATGATAATATACTACATACATATATATGTATAAAATGGACATGCCACACAAATATCAAATACCGCCTACCGAAGCATCCATGAATAAGGCAACTACACTAAGCATACCGTACGATCTCTAAGCAACAAGCTAAAGATATCAACAAAGTATAAGTTCACCAACGACGATGTGAACAACGCCAATATGCTACACCCGGAGGGTTAGCTACAACACAACATTACATTAATATATAACAATATAAAACGAATAAGGTTAACCCCTTAACCCATTACCGAATACCAAACGCCACAATGAAGATTGGCCGAACTACACGAGCCTTAGAAATCCGAACCCACACGAGATTACTATCTTCACAACATCGAGGTTGGCCGAACTACACGAGCCTTAGTAATCCGAAACCACACGAGATTACTACCTCAATAAGATGACCGAACTACACGAGTCACCATGAATCCGAACTACACCAGATTCATTTCCAATAAGATGACCGAACTACACGCGTCATCGTGAATCCGAACTACACGAGATCCACTTCTCCAATTCAAACCCACGGTCACGGGATTGTAAAATCCACCACATCGGGGTTATCCACATCACGACAAATCAACCCTTCGCCATTGGGGTTATAACATCCAAATCACAACCACGTGTGATAACATACACACAAACGTGTACCTCGCCAAAGGTGGTCAACCAAAATGCACAAACGTGCCAATTGGACCTATACACAAGTCCACCAAATCCACCTATATGTGAAGTGAGCTCTATAACCGAGAATCACTTCACCCGACCCGCACCCATCCTACACATACATATGCACATAGGATATTAACACTCACCTTGTCGCCTTGATGAATGCTTCCAAGTAATCCGCGACTCGTCAATGGAAAGTACCTATTCCATTATCACAAATACAACAATACACAATTAGGGTTGACTTACAAACCAACCTAATTTACCCTTAGTGCAATTTCGACCCAAATGCACTTCCAAACACCGAACGCGCCCAAACTAACCAATAATCACTAACACGAGTGAAAATGGTCCTAATATGCCAATTAAACCCGAACACAAGTGTTAAACACTTATCGTTTTCAAAATCGCCCATAAACCCTAATTTTGACCCATAAGGTCAAAATCCCAACTTACAAGTTTTGACACCAAAACATGTTTAACTCAGTTTTATACTTCAACTTAATCCATTTTAAGTTTACAAACCTCATCGAATCGACATTCGGGTCACAATCATCGTCAAACCCTAATTTTGACTCTAGTCAAAATTAGTCAAACACGAGAACCCTAAAAGTCTCCAAAACACCAATAATCACTAATGCTAGTGATTATACACCTTTACAAGTCTTAAACATGGTTAAATCATTAACCAACCCAAAACCCGCCTTTAACACTTATAAACCCGAATCTTGGTGTTAATCTTCAATTAACAACTAAATGGGTTCCATCTATGAACATACAAGCCAAAAGCCTCAAATTTGAATGATGAACACGAAAATGAAATTCGGAGTTAGAGCTTACCACTAGTATCACCGTGTAGCTAAGAACGAGGAGAACACACTTGTCAACTACGCCAAAGATCAACTCCCGATCCTTCCTTTCCAAAAATCCTTTTGAAATCAAATGGGTGTTTGAGTTTGAGAGGAAAAATGAAAAGAAAAGGGAAATTAAAATGAGAAATGAAATCAATGGATGAGGTTAAATCCTCAAATCTGGCTCAAAAGCAAAAACACCAAATTGCCCTTGCTCCTCATTTAAAATTACACAAAACCGGCACCAGTTTACCCGTATTGCCGCACCGCGGCCTAATTCATCGCTCCACGACGATTGCCTTGAACTGGGATCATTTTTAAACGAACTTCTGGTCTGGATTTCTTCGAAACGCCGCGCCGCGGCCCTCTTTGTCGCACCGCGACACCATGCCCTTCCTGATTCATTTTTCTCGCGTACAACTTCAACACATGAACAAGTCTCGAACCTTTCATCCACTAGTCGTACGTACACTTTACACCTATAAATCATGTACAGGGAAAAACGGGGTGTTACAACTCTCCCCCACTTAAATTCGATCACGTCCTCGTGATCCTAGTCACAAACCCAAACGGACCCACACTCAATGGTTCTCGAACATGCATTTCAAACCGACTTCTACCACCATTTCACTAACCCGAAGGTTAATCCAATGACATATCACACACTTGCTCGCATCCCGAGATGTACAATACCCGCAACAATCGAAGTCTACAACGATCCCTTAGAAAATTCTCCTCAAAGAGTTAGCCTTAACAACTAAATCGTCATCCGCGATTTATCACATTCCACAGTTCCGAGCACTAGCACCAACTCAATCCCTCA
The DNA here is from genome assembly GCF_046630445.1 of Rutidosis leptorrhynchoides. Lineage (NCBI taxonomy): Eukaryota > Viridiplantae > Streptophyta > Magnoliopsida > Asterales > Asteraceae > Rutidosis > Rutidosis leptorrhynchoides. The sequence continues at coordinate 268,374,850 of NC_092341.1, read as the reverse complement.
CATCGGGAATACCCAACCAATCTCGTACCTAGATATCAACTCCTAGTGTACCATACCATGTACATCGCTAGTAACAACCGCAAACCAAGAGAGGGTCAACCATCAAACCGAAGAAGACCTAAATAAAGCGAATCCTTATGGATAACACTAACCACTTAACATCCCTTTGTAGTGCGCAATACGACCAATACGCAACTACCGTAACAACATGTGAGCGAAACATGGCTATCGCATCACTAATCATACAACACAGCCCTCACGACCCCACCATCGGTGTATAAAACAACCGATAGATCACAACACACGGTCCTCACGACCCCACCATCGGTGTATAAAACAACCGACAGATCAACAACACGAAGGCTGGCCGAAAACACACGTGCCTTAGTGAATCCGAACTACACGCGACTCACTACCTTCACCACAATAACAATCGGGATTGGCCGAACTACACGCGCCTTAGTGAATCCGAACTACACGAGAGTCACTATCCCAAAGGAATGACCGAACTACACGAGTCATTTGTGAATCCGAACTACACGAGACTCACTCCTCAATACAATGACCGAAACCACACGAGTCATTTGTGAATCCGAACTACACGCGACTCACTTCCACAATAAGATGACCGAAACCACACGCGTCATCGTGAATCCGAAACCACACACGATCCACTACCATGATGAAGTCAGCGGACCCGAAGATCATGCTTCACCAATCTCAACACCGGATGAAGTCAGCGGACCCCGTCAACGGTCATGCTTCACCGATATAACACCTCGCTCATGATGAAGTCAGCGGACCCCGAAGGTCATGCTCCACCAATCGTATACTCCCATGATGAAGTCAGCGGACCCTAAAGGTCATGCTTCATCAATCACCAATACCATGATGAAGTCAGCGGACTCCGAAAGTCATGCTTCTTCAATCAACACCCTTTTGGCCTAGAACGACGAGTAGCGTAACATCACGCTCTGCTATGCCATAGTGAATCCTAACGGATACCACTAACCATTCACACACAATCGAGCAAGAACCACCTATATCAAACATAGGCACAAAAACAATGATTCTCTAGAAGAGAATCTGACACACACCTCCCTTAACCGAAGGATTTCACCTTGCTCGCCAAACACGTCTATTATCTCTCAACGAGATTTACCACATTACCACCTCGGTGATAATTCAAATTCAAACCATAAGTACAATCTATCCGAAATTGTACTCTACCACAAATCGACCAAAACTAGGTCTCGACAACGTTTTCCGGATCTACCAAAAGCATCATTCGAAATCTCACACTAAAAACCTCCTCGTGCGGGAGTGCAACTCCCCCACTTGGAACTACGTTCCATATCCACAACTCTTACAACCGTACAATGCTACCAAAGGTAGAATTTACCAACAATTGGGTTCACACGACCCATCACCATCTCTTGCTCCAACCTTGAGCATACCAAGCATCTTAACCTATCCTTAAACTGTAGTGACCCGAACTTTTCCATGTTTATATATATTAATTGAGATTGATATTTACATGATTAAATGTTTCCAACATGTTAAGCAATCAAACTTGTTAAGACTTGATTAATTGAAATATGTTTCATATAGACAATTGACCACCCAAGTTGATCGGTGATTCACGAACGTTAAAACTTGTAAAAACTATATAATGACATATATATGGATATATATATATATAGTTAACATGATACTATGATAAGAAAACATATCATAAAGTATATTAACAATGAACTACATATGTAAAAACAAGACTACTAACTTAATGATTTTTAAACGAGACATATATGTAACGATTATCGTTGTAAAGACATTTAATGTATATATATCATATTAAGAGATATTCATACATGATAATATCATGATAATATAATAATTTAAAATCTCATTTGATATTATAAACATTGGGTTAACAACATTTAACAAGATCGTTAACCTAAAGGTTTCAAAACAACACTTACATGTAACGACTAACGATGACTTAACGACTCAGTTAAAATGTATATACATGTAGTGTTTTAATATGTATTTATACACTTTTTAAAGACTTCAATACACTTATCAAAATACTTCTACTTAACAAAAATGCTTACAATTACATCCTCGTTCAGTTTCATCAACAATTCTACTTATGCACCCGTATTCGTACTCGTACAATACACAGCTTTTAGATGTATGTACTATTGGTATATACACTCCAATGATCAGCTCTTAGCAGCCCATGTGAGTCACCTAACACATGTGGGAACCATCATTTGGCAACTAGCATGAAATATCTCATAAAATTACAAAAATATGAGTAATCATTCATGACTTATTTACATGAAAACAAAATTACATATCCTTTATATCTAATCCATACACCAACGACCAAAAACACCTACAAACACTTTCATTCTTCAATTTTCTTCATCTAATTGATCTCTCTCAAGTTCTATCTTCAAGTTCTAAGTGTTCTTCATAAATTCCAAAAGTTCTAGTTTCATAAAATCAAGAATACTTTCAAGTTTGCTAGCTCACTTCCAATCTTGTAAGGTGATCATCCAACCTCAAGAAATCTTTGTTTATTACAGTAGGTTATCATTCTAATACAAGGTAATAATCATATTCAAACTTTGGTTCAATTTCTATAACTATAACAATCTTATTTCAAGTGATGATCTTACTTGAACTTGTTTTCGTGTCATGATTCTGCTTCAAGAACTTCGAGCCATCCAAGGATCCATTGAAGCTAGATCCATTTTTCTCTTTTCCAGTAGGTTTATCCAAGGAACTTAAGGTAGTAATGATGTTCATAACATCATTCGATTCATACATATAAAGCTATCTTATTCGAAGGTTTAAACTTGTAATCACTAGAACATAGTTTAGTTAATTCTAAACTTGTTCGCAAAAAAAAGTTAATCCTTCTAACTTGACTTTTAAAATCAACTAAACACATGTTCTATATCTATATGATATGCTAACTTAATGATTTAAAACCTGGAAACACGAAAAACACCGTAAAATCGGATTTACGCCGTCGTAGTAACATCGCGGGCTGTTTTGGGTTAGTTAATTAAAAAATATGATAAACTTTGATTTTAAAGTTGTTATTCTGAGAAAATGACTTTTATTATGAACATGAAACTATATCCAAAAATTATGATTAAACTCAAAGTGGAAGTATGTTTTCTAAAATGGTCATCTAGACGTCGTTCTTTCGACTGAAATGACTACCTTTACAAAAACGACTTGTAACTTATTTTTCCGACTATAAACCTATACTTTTATGTTTAGATTCATAAAATAGAGTTCAATATGAAACCATAGCAATTTTATTCACTCAAAACGGATTTAAAATGAAGAAGTTATGGGTAAAACAAGATAGGATAATTTTTCTCATTTTAGCTACGTGAAAATTGGTAACAAATCTATTCCAACCATAACTTAATCAACTTGTATTGTATATTATGTAATCTTGAGATACCATAGACACGCATACAATGTTTCGACCTATCATGTCGACACATCTATATATATTTCGGAACAACCATAGACACTCTATATGTGAATGTTGGAGTTAGCTATACAGGGTTGAGGTTGATTCCAAAATATATAAAGTTTGAGTTGTGATCAATACTGAGATACGTATACACTGGGTCGTGGATTGATTCAAGATAATATTTATCGATTTATTTCTGTACATCTAACTGTGGACAACTAGTTGTAGGTTACTAACGAGGACAGCTGACTTAATAAACTTAAAACATCAAAATATATTAAAAGTGTTGTAAATATATTTTGAACATACTTTGGTATATATGTATATATTGTTATAGGTTCGTGAATCAACCAGTGGCCAAGTCTTACTTCCCGACGAAGTAAAAATCTGTGAAAGTGAGTTATAGTCCCACTTTTAAAATCTAATATTTTTGGGATGAGAATACATGCAGGTTTTATAAATGATTTACAAAATAGACACAAGTACGTGAAACTACATTCTATGGTTGAATTATCAAAATCGAATATGCCAGTTTTTATTAAGTCTGGTAATCTAAGAATTAGGGAACAGACACCCTAATTGACGCGAATCCTAAAGATAGATCTATTGGGCTTAACAAACCCCATCCAAAGTACCGGATGCTTTAGTACTTCGAAATTTATATCATATCCGAAGGGTGTCCCGGAATGATGGGGATATTCTTATATATGCATCTTGTTAATGTCCGTTACCAGGTGTTCACCATAGGAATGATTTTTATCTCTATGTATGGGATGTGTATTGAAATATGAAATCTTGTGGTCTATTATTATTATGATTTGATATATATAGGTTAAACCTATAACTCACCAACATTTTTGTTGACGTTTAAAGCATGTTTATTCTCAGGTGAATACTAAGAGCTTCCGCTGTTGCATACTAAAATAAGGACAAGATTTGGAGTCCATGTTTGTATGATATTGTGTAAAAACTGCATTCAAGAAACTGATTTCGATGTAACATATTTGTATTGTAAACCATTATGTAATGGTCATGTGTAAACAGGATATTTTAGATTATCATTATTTGATAATCTACGTAAAGATTTATAAACCTTTATTTATGAAATAAAGGTTATGGTTTGTTTTAAATATGAATGCAGTCTTTGAAAAACGTCTCATATAGAGGTCAAAACCTCGCAACGAAATCAATTAATATGGAACGTTTTTAATCAATAAGAACGGGACATTTCAGTTGGTATCAGAGCGTTGGTCTTAGAGAACCAGAATTTTTCATTAGTGTGTCTTATCGAGTTTGTTAGGATGCATTAGTGAGTCTGGACTTCGACCGTGTTTACTTGAAAAATGATTGCTTAACAAATTTTGTTGGAAACTATATATTTTTAACATGTGAATATTATGTGATATATTAATCTCTTAACGCGTTTGATATTATGTGATAGATGTCTACCTCTAGAACAAGTCCCATTGACTCACCTAATAATAATGAAGAGTCAAATGTAAATTGGAATGATTCGTGGACTGATTCACAAGTTCCCGAAGAGGAACTGGAAGAAGAATCGGAACCGGAAGAAGAATCGGAACAGGATGAAGAAATAGAACCGGTGGGGGAAATAATAAAACGGTTAAGTAAAAGAAAATCCTCAACCAACCGACCAAGGTTAATTATGGTCAATGGTGTTTCCGCCAAGGAAGCAAAATATTGGGAGGATTACCAATTCTCCGGTGAATCGGATTCCGACGAGAATTCCGATGATGTTATAGAAATTACCCCAACTGAATTTAAAAAGGCAAAAGAAAATAATAAGGGAAAGGGCATAAAAATAGAGAAATCTAATTCCAACCCCGATGAACTTTATATGTATCGTCAACCCCCGAAGTCCTTAAGCTGTAACAATGACCCGGGAACCTCTAAACCACCAGGTTTTTCTAAACCAATGTGGATAACGACGGCTCGTATTAGGGAAACATCATATATCCCTAGAAACTTGGCAAAACGAACCAAAACCGAAGAAGAAGAAACAAGCGAGTCGGAATAAGATAGTTGTATTCGTGTGGTGTAATATATGTAATATAGTGTGCTTATGCTTTATGATATATGTAAAAATTGCTTGTATTAATAAGTATTTTTTTTATGAATCTAACTCTTGTCTATTTTACAGTATAAAAACACAAAATGGATAGACAACCCAATATTTTAAGAGACCTGCCCGGAGACATGATTGATGAAATCTTATCTAGAGTCGGCCAGAATTCCTCGGCACAACTATTTAAGGCGAGATCAGTTTGTAAGACATTCGAAGAACGTTCCAAGAATGCCTTGGTTTATAAAAGGCTTTCGTTCGGAAGATGGGGAATATCACATTGGGAAATCCATAAGTTACGATGTGTTTACTTTGACGCATATATTGCGGGGAACCCAAATGCTATTTTACGCAACGGGTTAAGAAATTATTTTGACTCAATATATCCGAATATTGGACTTCGTGATTTAGAAAAAGCGGCTAACATGCAACATAAAGAAGCATGTTATGCTTACGGGTTAGTAATGTTCGCTTCTCACCAAAGTGAGAACAAGAACATCGGGCTACAACTATTAAACAAAACGTTCCCACAAGTGACGGAGTCGGTAATTGGGGTAAGAAATGAGGTTTTTACGTTATTACGAGACTGTTGGTCATTACGTAACCCTCGTCCCTTTGACGACGTTACAATACGCTGTCTTATCAACGGCCATAACGGTTATGTTGCACAAGACCAAGGATGGGAAGTAGTCCTAGTAAAACCAGAATGCATGACTTGTTTCTGGACGTATGAATTACGTGTCTTTATTGCCTTTGCTGAACGACTTGTGTACTAGCTAGAATTATCTTCACTACTATCTTGTATCAAAGTTATTGTGTGCTATATTTCATGCTTTATGTAAAATAAGCGGTATTGTAAGTTTGTAAAATATTGTATAAAAGTTTGAACGCGAAATATTATTATAATCAGTTTTTCATATAGAATTGTAGTAGTTGAATTGTATATTAGCTACTAAGTATGAACTTAACGGGTAGGTACTACCCGAATTTAAACTTATAAAACGCTAATATGAAGAAAAAGCTTTTATAAATGAGTTCATATTATGCTACGAAATACTATTAACTACTCTTAATATTCTGTATGATTAACTTGTTCCATTTAACTATTTTGAAGGAAATGGCACCAACTACTCGACACACCGTGAATATGAATGAAGAGGAATTCCGTACTTTTCTAGCTTCAAACATAGCCGCAGTACAGGCTGCGCTACATACCAACAATAACCTTGGATCTAGCAGTACAGGAAATCGTGTAGGATGCACCTACAAAGAATTCACTGCCTGCAAACCTTTGGAATTTGATGGAACCGAAGGACCAATCGGATTGAAACGGTGGACCGAGAAGGTCGAATCGGTGTTTGCCATAAGTAAGTGTACTGAAGAGGACAAAGTAAAGTACGCTACGCATACCTTCACAGGTTCTGCGTTAACATGGTGGAATACCTATCTAGAGCAAGTGGGACAAGACGATGCGTACGCACTACCGTGGTCAGCATTCAAGCACTTGATGAACGAGAAGTACCGTCCCAGAACCGAGGTCAATAAGCTCAAGACAGAACTTAGAGGGTTACGAACCCAAGGATTTGATATTACCACGTACGAAAGACGATTCACAGAATTGTGCCTATTGTGTCCGGGAGCATTCGAAGATGAGGAAGAGAAGATCGACGCGTTTGTGAAAGGATTACCGGAAAGAATCCAAGAAGATATAAGTTCACACGAGCCCACCTCCATACAACAGGCATGTAGAATGGCTCACAAACTCGTGAACCAAATTGAAGAAAGAATTAAAGAACAGACTGCTGAAGAGGCCAATGTGAAGCAAGTCAAAAGAAAGTGGGAGGAAAACGGTGATAAGAATCACCAATACAACAACAACAGCAATTACAACAATAATCGCAACAATTATCCCAACAATCGCAACATCAATCGCAACTACAACAAACGGCCCAACAACAACAACAACAACAGCAACTACAACAATCATCCCAACAACAATAATAACCGCAACAACAACAACAATCAGAAGCAGCTATGCCAAAGGTGTGAAAAGAATCACTCGGGGTTCTGCACCAAATTTTGCAACAAGTGTAAAAGAAATGGTCATAGCGCGGCGAAGTGTGAGGTCTACGGACCAGGGGTTAATAGAACGAAAGGAACAAATGGTGTCGAAACGAGTAATGGCGGAGCGAGTAGTGTCGGAGCAAGTTATGCCAATGTAGTTTGTTATAAATGTGGAAAACCGGGCCACATTATTAGAAATTGCCCGAACCAGGAGAACACGAATGGACAAGGCCGTGGAAGAGTTTTCAATATTAATGCGGCAGAGGCACAGGAAGACCCAGAGCTTGTTACGGGTACGTTTCTTATTGACAATAAATCTGCTTACGTTTTATTTGATTCGGGTGCGGATAGAAGCTATATGAGTAGAGATTTTTGTGCTAAATTAAGTTGTCCATTGACGCCTTTGGATAGTAAATTTTTACTCGAATTAGCAAATGGTAAATTAATTTCAGCAGATAATATATGTCGGAATCGAGAAATTAAACTGGTTAGCGAAACATTTAAGATTGATTTGATACCAGTAGAGTTAGGGAGTTTTGATGTGATAATCGGTATGGACTGGTTGAAAGAAGTGAAAGCGGAGATCGTTTGTTACAAAAATGCAATTCGCATTATACGAGAAAAAGGAAAACCCTTAATGGTGTACGGAGAAAAGGGCAACACGAAGCTACATCTTATTAGTAATTTGAAGGCACAAAAACTAATAAGAAAAGGTTGCTATGCTGTTCTAGCACACTTCGAGAAAGTACAAACTGAAGAAAAGAGCATCAATGATGTTCCCATTGCAAAAGAATTTCCCGATGTATTTCCGAAAGAATTACCGGGATTACCCCCACATCGATCCGTTGAATTTCAAATAGATCTTGTACCAGGAGCTGCACCAATAGCTCGTGCTCCTTACAGACTCGCACCCAGCGAGATGAAAGAACTACAAAGCCAATTACAAGAACTTTTAGAGCGTGGTTTCATTCGACCAAGCACATCACCGTGGGGAGCTCCTGTTTTGTTTGTCAAGAAGAAAGATGGTACATTCAGGTTGTGTATCGACTACCGAGAGTTGAACAAACTTACCATCAAGAACCGCTACCCACTACCGAGAATCGATGACTTATTTGATCAACTACAAGGCTCGTCTGTTTATTCAAAGATTGAATTACGTTCCGGGTATCATCAAATGCGGGTGAAAGAAGATGATATTCCAAAGACTGCTTTCAGAACACGTTACGGTCATTACGAGTTTATGGTCATGCCGTTTGGTTTAACTAATGCACCAGCTGTGTTCATGGACCTTATGAACCGAGTGTGTGGACCATACCTTGACAAGTTTGTCATTGTTTTCATTGATGACATACTTATTTACTCAAAGAATGACCAAGAACACGGTGAACATTTGAGAAAGGTGTTAGAAGTATTGAGGAAGGAAGAATTGTACGCTAAGTTTTCAAAGTGTGCATTTTGGTTGGAAGAAGTTCAATTCCTCGGTCACATAGTGAACAAAGAAGGTATTAAGGTGGATCCGGCAAAGATAGAAACTGTTGAAAAGTGGGAAACCCCAAAAACTCCGAAACACATACGTCAGTTTTTAGGACTAGCTGGTTACTACAGAAGGTTCATCCAAGACTTTTCCAGAATAGCAAAACCCTTGACTGCATTAACGCATAAAGGGAAGAAATTTGAATGGAATGATGAACAAGAGAAAGCGTTTCAGTTATTGAAGAAAAAGCTAACTACGGCACCTATATTGTCATTGCCTGAAGGGAATGATGATTTTGTGATTTATTGTGATGCATCAAAGCAAGGTCTCGGTTGTGTATTAATGCAATGAACGAAGGTGATTGCTTATGCGTCTAGACAATTGAAGATTCACGAACAAAATTATACGACGCATGATTTGGAATTAGGCGCGGTTGTTTTTGCATTAAAGACTTGGAGGCACTACTTATATGGGGTCAAAAGTATTATATATACCGACCACAAAAGTCTTCAACACATATTTAATCAGAAAAAACTGAATATGAGGCAGCGTAGGTGGATTGAATTATTGAATGATTACGACTTTGAGATTCGTTACCACCCGGGGAAGGCAAATGTGGTAGCCGATGCCTTGAGCAGGAAGGACAGAGAACCCATTCGAGTAAAATCTATGAATATAATGATTCATAATAACATTACTACTCAAATAAAGGAGGCGCAACAAGGAGTTTTAAAAGAGGGAAATTTAAAGGATGAAATACCCAAAGGATCGGAGAAGCATCTTAATATTCGGGAAGACGGAACCCGGTATAGGGCTGAAAGGATTTGGGTACCAAAATTTGGAGATATGAGAGAAATGGTACTTAGAGAAGCTCATAAAACCAGATACTCAATACATCCTGGAACGGGGAAGATGTACAAGGATCTCAAGAAACATTTTTGGTGGCCGGGTATGAAAGCCGATGTTGCTAAATACGTAGGAGAATGTTTGACGTGTTCTAAGGTCAAAGCTGAGCATCAGAAACCATCAGGTCTACTTTAACAACCCAAAATCCCGGAATGGAAATGGGAAAACATTACCATGGATTTCATCACTAAATTGCCAAGGACTGCAAGTGGTTATGATACTATTTGGGTAATAGTTGATCGTCTCACCAAGTCAGCACACTTCCTGCCAATAAGAGAATATGACAAAATGGAGAAGTTAGCACGACTGTATTTGAAGGAAGTCGTCTCCAGACATGGAATACCAATCTCTATTATCTCTGATAGGGATGGCAGATTTATTTCAAGATTCTGGCAGACATTACAGCAAGCATTAGAAACTCGTCTAGACATGAGTACTGCCTATCATCCACAAACTGATGGGCAGAGCGAAAGGACGATACAAACGCTTGAAGACATGCTACGAGCATGTGTTATTGATTTCGAAAACAGTTGGGATCGACATCTACCGTTAGCAGAATTTTCCTACAACAACAGCTACCATTCAAGCATTGAGATGGCGCCGTTTGAAGCACTTTATGGTAGAAAGTGCAGGTCTCCGATTTGTTGGAGTGAAGTGGGGGATAGACAGATTACGGGTCCGGAGATTATACAAGAAACTACCGAGAAGATCATCCAAATTCAACAACGGTTGAAAACCGCCCAAAGTCGACAAAAGAGCTACGCTGACATTAAAAGAAAAGATATAGAATTTGAAATTGGAGAGATGGTCATGCTTAAAGTTGCACCTTGGAAAGGCGTTGTTCGATTTGGTAAACGAGGGAAATTAAATCCAAGGTATATTGGACCATTCAAGATTATTGATCGTATCAGACCAGTAGCTTACCGACTAGAGTTACCTCAACAACTCGCGGCTGTACATAACACTTTCCACGTCTCGAATTTAAAGAAATGTTTTGCTAAAGAAGATCTCACTATTCCGTTAGATGAAATCCAAATCAACGAAAAACTTCAATTCATCGAAGAACCCGTCGAAATAATGGATCGTGAGGTTAAAAGACTTAAGCAAAACAAGATACCAATTGTCAAGGTTCGATGGAATGCTCGTAGAGGACCCGAGTTCACCTGGGAGCGTGAAGATCAGATGAAGAAGAAATACCCGCATCTATTTCCAAAAGATTCGTCAACACCTTCAACAGCTTAAAATTTCGGGACGAAATTTATTTAACGGGTAGGTACTATAGTGACCCGAACTTTTCCATGTTTATATATATTAATTGAGATTGATATTTACATGATTAAATGTTTCCAACATGTTAAGCAATCAAACTTGTTAAGACTTGATTAATTGAAATATGTTTCATATAGACAATTGACCACCCAAGTTGATCGGTGATTCACGAACGTTAAAACTTGTAAAAACTATATAATGACATATATATGGATATATATATATATATATAGTTAACATGATACTATGATAAGAAAACATATCATAAAGTATATTAACAATGAACTACATATGTAAAAACAAGACTACTAACTTAATGATTTTTAAACGAGACATATATGTAACGATTATCGTTGTAAAGACATTTAATGTATATATATCATATTAAGAGATATTCATACATGATAATATCATGATAATATAATAATTTAAAATCTCATTTGATATTATAAACATTGGGTTAACAACATTTAACAAGATCGTTAACCTAAAGGTTTCAAAACAACACTTACATGTAACGACTAACGATGACTTAACGACTCAGTTAAAATGTATATACATGTAGTGTTTTAATATGTATTTATACACTTTTGAAAGACTTCAATACACTTATCAAAATACTTCTACTTAACAAAAATGCTTACAATTACATCCTCGTTCAGTTTCATCAACAATTCTACTTATGCACCCGTATTCGTACTCGTACAATACACAGCTTTTAGATGTATGTACTATTGGTATATACACTCCAATGATCAGCTCTTAGCAGCCCATGTGAGTCACCTAACACATGTGGGAACCATCATTTGGCAACTAGCATGAAATATCTCATAAAATTACAAAAATATGAGTAATCATTCATGACTTATTTACATGAAAACAAAATTACATATCCTTTATATCTAATCCATACACCAACGACCAAAAACACCTACAAACACTTTCATTCTTCAATTTTCTTCATCTAATTGATCTCTCTCAAGTTCTATCTTCAAGTTCTAAGTGTTCTTCATAAATTCCAAAAGTTCTAGTTTCATAAAATCAAGAATACTTTCAAGTTTGCTAGCTCACTTCCAATCTTGTAAGGTGATCATCCAACCTCAAGAAATCTTTGTTTATTACAGTAGGTTATCATTCTAATACAAGGTAATAATCATATTCAAACTTTGGTTCAATTTCTATAACTATAACAATCTTATTTCAAGTGATGATCTTACTTGAACTTGTTTTCGTGTCATGATTCTGCTTCAAGAACTTCGAGCCATCCAAGGATCCATTGAAGCTAGATCCATTTTTCTCTTTTCCAGTAGGTTTATCCAAGGAACTTAAGGTAGTAATGATGTTCATAACATCATTCGATTCATACATATAAAGCTATCTTATTCGAAGGTTTAAACTTGTAATCACTAGAACATAGTTTAGTTAATTCTAAACTTGTTCGCAAAAAAAAAGTTAATCCTTCTAACTTGACTTTTAAAATCAACTAAACACATGTTCTATATCTATATGATATGCTAACTTAATGATTTAAAACCTGGAAACACGAAAAACACCGTAAAATCGGATTTACGCCGTCGTAGTAACATCGCGGGCTGTTTTGGGTTAGTTAATTAAAAACTATGATAAACTTTGATTTTAAAGTTGTTATTCTGAGAAAATGACTTTTATTATGAACATGAAACTATATCCAAAAATTATGATTAAACTCAAAGTGGAAGTATGTTTTCTAAAATGGTCATCTAGACGTCGTTCTTTCGACTGAAATGACTACCTTTACAAAAACGACTTGTAACTTATTTTTCTGACTATAAACCTATACTTTTATGTTTAGATTCATAAAATAGAGTTCAATATGAAACCATAGCAATTTGATTCACTCAAAACGGATTTAAAATGAAGAAGTTATGGGTAAAACAAGATTGGATAATTTTTCTCATTTTAGCTACGTGAAAATTGGTAACAAATCTATTCCAACCATAACTTAATCAACTTGTATTGTATATTATGTAATCTTGAGATACCATAGACACGCATACAATGTTTCGACCTATCATGTCGACACATCTATATATATTTCGGAACAACCATAGACACTCTATATGTGAATGTTGGAGTTAGCTATACAGGGTTGAGGTTGATTCCAAAATATATAAAGTTTGAGTTGTGATCAATACTGAGATACGTATACACTGGGTCGTGGATTGATTCAAGATAATATTTATCGATTTATTTCTGTACATCTAACTGTGGACAACTAGTTGTAGGTTACTAACGAGGACAGCTGACTTAATAAACTTAAAACATCAAAATATATTAAAAGTGTTGTAAATATATTTTGAACATACTTTGGTATATATGTATATATTGTTATAGGTTCGTGAATCAACCAGTGGCCAAGTCTTACTTCCCGACGAAGTAAAAATCTGTGAAAGTGAGTTATAGTCCCACTTTTAAAATCTAATATTTTTGGGATGAGAATACATGCAGGTTTTATAAATGATTTACAAAATAGACACAAGTACGTGAAACTACATTCTATGGTTGAATTATCAAAATCGAATATGCCCCTTTTTATTAAGTCTGGTAATCTAAGAATTAGGGAACAGACACCCTAATTGACGCGAATCCTAAAGATAGATCTATTGGGCTTAACAAACCCCATCCAAAGTACCGGATGCTTTAGTACTTCGAAATTTATATCATATCCGAAGGGTGTCCCGGAATGATGGGGATATTCTTATATATGCATCTTGTTAATGTCGGTTACCAGGTGTTCACCATAGGAATGATTTTTATCTCTATGTATGGGATGTGTATTGAAATATGAAATCTTGTGGTCTATTATTATTATGATTTGATATATATAGGTTAAACCTATAACTCACCAACATTTTTGTTGACGTTTAAAGCATGTTTATTCTCAGGTGAATACTAAGAGCTTCCGCTGTTGCATACTAAAATAAGGACAAGATTTGGAGTCCATGTTTGTATGATATTGTGTAAAATCTGCATTCAAGAAACTGATTTCGATGTAACATATTTGTATTGTAAACCATTATGTAATGGTCATGTGTAAACAGGATATTTTAGATTATCATTATTTGATAATCTACGTAAAGATTTATAAACCTTTATTTATGAAATAAAGGTTATGGTTTGTTTTAAAAATGAATGCAGTCTTTGAAAAACGTCTCATATAGAGGTCAAAACCTCGCAACGAAATCAATTAATATGGAACGTTTTTAATCAATAAGAACGGGACATTTCATAAACACTTCGAACGAAAAGTGTACCACCAATTACACAAACCATACCCTCGCAATCATCCAATTGCTTTAGTTTGTCAACTTTCACCTTGTCACTCATGTACCTAAGGGTTTCACTTCGGTACCCTAAGTACAATGTAACCGCAACACAATCGGAGTCGAGCACCACGCTAGTAGGTATAAAAAGGCACCTAATGTCGCATCCCATAGACTCCTTTACCAACATGTATCGAGATCCAAAACACTCGATTTAAAGGGTTTCATCCCACCCGTCGAACCTCATGGTTCATCAACTCCAACACACAAGCGAACCCGCGCTTAACAATCGAACACCAAAACCCATTTCCATGGCTTGGTAGAAACATTTCCCAAATACTAAGGAATGCTTGGTTGCACCAAGTCTTACGCCCTTTGCCCATTAATCAAAACATCACCATAGGGTACTTCCATTAGGAACGTCACCCATAACAACAATATGTACAACACAAGGCATTTTACAAACTCAAATTCAACAGCACTTAATAAATAATCAGAGAACATATTTATTAAAATGAAATATACCTTAACGTCTCCTTGCCACACCCGTCCTCGCTAACTCGGGACATTCCGACTTATGATGTCCTTTTTCTTGGCAATTGAAACACACCATACCATCACCCTTTGGTACCGAACATTCCCAAGACTTGTGACCCATCATGCCACAATTGTAACATCTAGATGCACTAGAATCCGGTATACCCGTCCGCGTACCACCCGTGCTCACACTCGGACCCTTAGTCCTCTTACTCGGAGCACCATACGAAACAACCCTTATCTCACTTGAAGGCTCACCAATCTTTGATCGCATATACGACTCGAAACCTCTAGCCATGGTGAATAATTCCGCAAACGATTTCGCGTGACCCCGGCTAATCTTATTCTTCAAGTCATCATTCAAGGTTCGATAGAAATCTTGCATCAACAAATTATCATTCCCCAAATACTCCGGGCAAAAACGAGCCTTCGCCATAAAGGTCGTCTTGAGAGTATTCAAATCCATAGAACCCTGTTGCAAATTTCGCAACTCATTACGCATTTTCGACAAATCGGCTAAAGTCCGGAACTCCTCGAAGAATTCATTCTTAAACCCGTCCCACGATAACGCCATAAACGGTTCACCACCGACAAGATCAATCTTACCATCCAACCAATCCTTTGCCCTACCCCGCAACAAACTAGTAGCGAGTCTCGTCTTCTTCTCAGGAGGGCATTCAATAGTACGAAAACACCCTTCGGCATTCAATAGTACGAAGCCTCGTGGTTTCTAATCTGTTTTTGTAGCTATTCGACTTCACGCCTTATATAATGATATATCATGTGCTATATTTCATCTTACATATGTTGAAACAACCCAACCCGTATTAAGACCGGTCCATAAAATTTTTTCCTTTTAATATGCTTTAAATAACACTTTAGGTCCCAATTGTGTTTCCATAAACATCTTTAATTACTATAGAAGGTTTAATAACCTTAAAACATTTAATACATTAGTTAATTGTCCAAACGGACATACACGACCCGACTAGTTTAGTTTCCAACAAAACCGAGCATGGTGATTTGTGACTACGCTACCCAAATCCTAATCGAATATAAAAGCAAGATCTTCTAAGCAACCTAGCCAAGATCTCTAATCCCCAAGCTTACCCGAGCCGCCAAGCATGCGAACTTATAAAAATATCAACAACGAGAGGGTAAGCTAACGCTTAGTGAATGATAATATACTACATACATATATATGTATAAAATGGACACGCCACACAAATATCAAATACCGCCTACCGAAGCATCCATGAATAAGGCAACTACACTAAGCATACCGTACGATCTCTAAGCAACAAGCTAAAGATATCAACAAAGTATAAGTTCACCAACGACGATGTGAACAACGCCAATAAGCTACACCCGGAGGGTTAGCTACAACACAACATTACATTAATATATAACAATATAAAACGAATAAGGTTAACCCCTTAACCCATTACCGAATACCAAACGCAACAATGAAGATTGGCCGAACTACACGAGCCTTAGTAATCTGAACCCACACGAGATTACTATCTTCACAACATCGAGGTTGGCAGAACTACACACGCCTTGGTAATCTGAAACCACACGAGATTACTACCTCAATAAGATGACCGAACTACACGAGTCACCATGAATCCGAACTACACGAGATTTATTTCCAATAAGATGACCGAACTACACGCGTCATCGTGAATCCGAACTACACGAGATCCACTTCTCCAATTCAAACCCACGGTTACGGGATTATAAAATCCACCACATCGGGGTTATCCACATTACGACAAATCAACCCTTCGCCATTGGGGTTATAACATCCAAATCACAACCATATGTGATAACGTACACACAAACGTGTACCTCGCCAAAGGTGGTCAACCAAAACACACAAACGTGCCAATTGGACCTATACACAAGTCCACCAAATCCACTTATATGTGAAGTGAGCTCTATAACCGAGAATCACTTCACCCAACCCGCACCCATCCTACACATACATATGCACATAGGATATTAATACTCACCTTGTCGCCTTAATGAATGCTTCCAAGTAATCCACGACTCGTCAATGGAAAGTACCTATTCCATTATCACAAATACAACAATACACAATTATGGTTGACTTACAAACCAACCCAATTTACCCTTAGTGCAATTTTGACCCAAATGCACTTCCAAACACCGAACGCGCCCAAACTAACCAATAATCACTAACACGAGTGGAAATGGTCCTAATATTCCAATTAAACGAGAACACAAGTGTTAAACACTTATCGTTCTCAAAATCGTCCATAAACCCTAATTTTGACCCATAAGGTCAAAATCCCACCATTTACAAGTTTTGACACCAAAACATGATTAACTCGGTTTTATACTTCAACTTAATCCATTTTAAGTTTACAAACCTCATCGAATCGACATTCGGGTCACAATCATCGTCAAACCCTAATTTTGACTCTAGTCAAAATTAGTCAAACACGAGAACCCTAAAAGTCTCTAAAACACCAATAATCACTAATGCTAGTGATTATACACCCTTTACAAGTCTTAAACATGGTTAAATCATTAACCAACCCAAAACCCGCCTTTAACACTTATAAACCCGAATCTTGGTGTTAATCTTCAATTAACAACTAAATGGATTCCATCTATGAACATACAAGCCAAAAGCCTCAAATTTGAATGATGAACACGAAAATGAAATTCGGAGTTATAGCTTACCACTAGTATCACCGTGTAGCTAAGAACGAGGAGAACACACTTGTCAACTACACCAAAGATCAACTCCCGATCCTTCCTTTCCAAAAATCCTTTTGAAATCAAATGGGTGTTTGAGTTTGAGAGGAAAAATGAAAAGAAAAGGGAAATTAAAATGAGAAATGAAATGAATGGATGAGGTTAAATCCTCAAATCTGGCTCAAACGCGAAAAGACCAAATTACCCTTGCTCCTCATTTAAAATTACACAAAACCGGCACCAGTTTACCCGTATTGCCGCGCCGCGGCCTAATTCGTCGCGCCGCGACGATTGCCTTGAACTGGGATCATTTTTAAACAAACTTCTGGTCTGGATTTCTTCGAAACGCCGCGCCACGGCCCTCTTTGTCGCGCCGCGACACCATGCCCTTCCTGATTCATTTTTCTCGCGTACAACTTCAATACATGAACAAGTCTCGAACCTTTCATCCACTAGTCGTACGTACACTTTACACCTATAAATCATGTACGGGGAAAAACGGGGTGTTACATATGTTTTATGTAAATAGTGGTATTGAATTATTGTAAAATATTGTACCAAAAGAATAAGCGTGAAGTATTAATGCATTAAGTTTTTCATGATAGAATATTATCATGATTGTAGTAGTTAATTTGTGTACTATCTATTAAGTATGAACTTTAACGGGTAGGTACTACCCGAGCTACAATTATAAAATGCTAATAAGAAGAAAATGCTTTTATAATAATTGGTTCATATTTTTAATATGCCACGATGTACCATTAATTACTTGCTACATCTATAATATTCTATGTGATTAATTATCTTATATGTTTATTGAAGAATCATGGCTCGATTAAATTGAATGACGAAACAAGAAATTGAGGAGTTTATCAACCAACGCGTAAACGACCGTATGCTTTGGGTCGAAGCGGCAAGAGCATCAGCAAACAACGCCAACCCTCTTGTTGGATACTCATATAAATCATTTCAAAGTTGCAAACCTTCATCATTCAGCGGAACAGAGGGACCAGTCGGTTTAACCAGATGGTTCAAAAAGCTGGAGTCCGTATTTAAAATTTGTGGTTGTACGGAAGGGGATAGGACGAAGTATGATTCATGCACATTACAGGATGGTGCACTTACATGGTGGGAAAACTATGTAAAAGCTGTAGGGGGCGATGAAGCATATGATACTCCTTGGGAAGAGTTGAAAAATATGCTAATCAATGAATATTGCCCAAGGAACTAGGTTAGAAAAATGGAAGCCGAGTTATGAAATCTGAAAGTTGTCGGAACGAAACTTACCAACTATAACAGGCGATTCATGGAATTAACCTTGTTATGTCCTGAATTGGTACCAACGAAAGAGCGAAAGATTGAATTGTACAAAGATGGTCTGCCAAAGAATTTCAAGGCCAATGTTATAGCATCCAAACCCAAGACAATTCATGAAGCTATCACCATGGCAAACGAGCTAATGGATCAGATCATCCTGGATAAGAATGCATCAAATACCGATGCCAAGGTAGCGGATAATAAAAGAAAGTGGGATGGAAACTGTGATCGAGGTCACCAGCAACAATCTCTCAAGAAATAGGAAACCACGCAAGGTGTGGGTAGTGGTTCAAGCTAGGGTTACAAAGGACGAAATCCCTTATGTAACAGATGCCACAAACATCACACTGGTTTTTGCAATGTGGTGTGCAGCAAATGTAATCGAAGGGGTCATCTTGCTGAAGATTGTTGGGTTCCCGTTACAAATACAAATGGCACCAGGACTCCTTCCACCAATGCAAATAGAACTACCTTCGCTACTGTTACTTGTTACGGGTGTGGGAAACAGGGTTATATTAAGAGCCAGTGCCTGAATCCAGAGAAGAATAACGGACCTGCACGTGAAAGAGCATTTGTTATTAATGCTAGAGAGGCGTGTGAAGACCCGGAGCTTGTTACGGGTACGTTTACCATTAATGACTTATCAGCATCTATTATATTTGATACTGGTGCCGATAGAAGTTACATATGTAGAGACTTTTACGCTAAATTGAATTGTTCATCATTACCTCTAGATGCTAAGTACATGGTTGAGTTAGCAAATGGTAAACTAATTAAAGCCGATAAAATTTACCGTGATTGTAAAATAAAGTTAGCCGAAGAAATATTTAAAATTGATTTGATATTTAGAATTAGGAAGTTTTGATGTAATAGTCGGCATGGACTGGATGTCCAAAATAGGAGCTGAAGTGGTGTGTGCCAAGAAGGCAATTCGCATTCCTTGTAAGGATAAAACGTCAGTAATGATTTATGGAGAGAAGGGTAACTCAAAGCTAAAACTCATTAGCTGCTTGAAAGTCCAAAAGTGCTTGAAGAAAGGGTGCTATGCTATCCTAGCACATGTTAATAAAGTCGAAACGAAGGAAAAAGAAAAGAGCATCAACGACGTGCCTGTGGCAAGAGATTTTCCTGAAGTCTTTTCGGAAGAGTTGTCGGGATTACCTCCATTTAGATCTGTAGAATTTCAAATAGATCTAGTACCAGGAGCTGCACCAGTGGCTCGTGCTCCATACAGACTTGCACCGTCTGAGATGAAAGAGTTACAAAGCCAGTTACAAGAATTACTGGACCGTGGATTCATTCGACCGAGTACTTCACCTTGGGGAGCTCCAATTTTATTCGTCAAGAAGAAAGATGGATCCTTCCGAATGTGTATAGACTACTGAGAGTTAAACAAGTTAACTATCAAGAATCGGTACCCATTACCGAGAATTGACGACTTGTTTGATCAGCTGCAAGGATCACGTGTTTACTCCAAGATCGATCTAAGATCGGGTTACCATCAGCTACGAGTAAAAGCAGAAGATATTCCGAAAACCGCATTTCAGACACGCTACGGTCATTATGAATTTCTAGTCATGCCGTTCGGGCTGACAAACGCACCACCTGTATTCATGGACCTCATGAACAGGGTATGTAGTCCATACTTAGATAAGTTTGTTATTATCTTTATTGATGACATTCTTATTTATTCTAAGAATGAAGTAGAACATGAACAACATTTAAGGTTGGTGCTGGAACTGTTAAAGAAAGAAAAGTTATACGCAAAGTTTTCCAAGTGCGCCTTTTGGCTGAAGGAAGTACAGTTCCTTGGTCACATTGTCAGCAGTGAAGGAATTCAGGTTGATCCAGCCAAGATTGAAGCCATTGAAAAGTGGGAGACCCCAAAGACTCCAACACAAATACGCCAATTTTTGGGTCTTGCTGGCTATTACAGAAGGTTTATTCAAGATTTTTCCCGCATAGCCAAACCATTGACGACATTAACACACAAAGGGAAGAAGTACGAATGGACTTCTGAGCAGGAAGCCGCATTTCAATTATTGAAGAAGAAGTTGACTACATCGCCTATTCTATCATTACCTGAAGGAAATGATGATTTTGTAATTTATTGTAACGCTTCGCGACAAGGTTTTGGTTGTGTCCTCATGCAACGAAAGAAGGTTATTGCATATGCATCCCGACAACTGAAGATTCATGAACAAAATTATATGACTCATGATCTAGAATTGGGAGCAGTGGTGTTTGCATTAAAGATTTGGATACACTACTTGTACGGGATTAAATGTACTGTGTATACCGATCATAAAAGCCTTCAACATATCTTCAACCAAAAACAACTGAATATGAGGCAACGTAGGTAGTTCGAGCTGATAAACGACTATGATTGTGAAATTCGCTATCATCCCGGGAAAGCAAATGTAGTAGCAGATGCTTTAAGCAGGAAGGAAAGAGAGCCGATTCGAGTACGAGCAATGAATATGAAGATTCGTACGAACCTCACTACCCAAATTAAGGAGGCTCAACAAGGAGCTCTTACTGAAGAAAACTTTAGAAATTAGATGCTCAAGGGTTTAGACAAGCAACTTGAGATACGAGAAGACGGAAACCGGTATTTTAATGGACGCATTTGGGTACCGAAGTTTAAAGGGTTAAGAAAATTGGTTTTGGATGAGGCACATAAGACGAGATACTCGATACATCCCAGAGCTGGAAAGATGTATCAAGATCTTAAGGCACACTTTTGGTGGCCAAATTTAAAAGATGATATTGCAACGTACATCGTAGAATGTTTGACTTGCTCCAAAGTCAAGGCGGAAAATCAGAAATCGTCAGGTCTGCTTCAACAACCAGAAATCCCAGAATGGAAATGGGAATGTATTACCATGAATTTCATCACGAAGCTACCAAAGACTGCATGGGGTTACGACACTATTTGGGTAATTGTCGATCTTCTCACCAAATCTGCACATTTCCTACCTGTGAAGGAAATTGATAAGATGGAGAAATTGGTACGATTATACATGAAGGAAGTTGTTTCAAGACATGGAGTACCTATCTCCATTATATCCGATCGTCGCAGTAGGTTTATGTCAAGGTTTTGGCAATCACTACATGAAGCTCTAGGGACTCGTCTGGATTTGAGCACTGCATATCATCCTCAGACCGATGGGTAAAGTGAAAGGACCATTCAGACTCTTGAAGACATGCTTAGAGCATGTGTGATCGATTTCGGAAATAGATGGGATAAATACCTACCATTAGCAGAATTCTCGTATAACAATAGTTACCATACGAGTATTAACGCTGCACCATTTGAAGCACTTTGCGGAAGGAAGTGTAGATCCCCTATCTGTTGGAATGAAGTAGGAGACCGACAACTAACTGGGCCCGAGATCATATAGGAGACTACTGAAAAGATTGTGCAAATCAAGGAGAGATTGAAGACCGCCCAAAGTCGTCAAAAGAGCTATGCTGATGTTCGAAGGAAGCGGTTAGAATTTCAGGTTGATGACATGGTTATGTTAAAGGTGTCACCTTGGAAAGGTGTGATACGCTTTGGTAAGAGGGGTAAATTGAATCCAAGATACGTAGGACCATTCAAGATCATCGAACGTATTGGACCGGTGGCTTATCGACTTAATCTACTACAACAACTTGCTGGAGTACACAATACCTTTCACGTCTCGAACTTAAGGAAATGCCTTGCAAAAGAAGACCTCACTGTTCCTCTTGAAGAAATCCAAATCGACGAGAAACTGCATTTTATAGAAGAGCTTGTCGAAATCATGGATCGTGAAGTCAAACGGCTCAAGCAAAGCAACATACCTATAGTTAGGGTTCATTGGAATGCTCGAAGAGGTCCCGAGTTCACTTCGGAAAGAGAGGACCAAATGAAACAGAAGTATCCACATCTGTTTACAAACACCGCCAATTGAATAGGTACTACTTCAAATTTCGGGACGAAATTTCTTTAACGGGTAGGTACTGTGATGACCCGGATTTTTCCGACTACTTGATTATACTATTTACATGATTTAATAATTTCGACTTGATAAGCAATAAATTTTAATAAGTCTTGAACCTCCGGAAAGAATTTTACATAAGCAGTTGACCACCCTTTTATTCTTACGATTCACGAACGTCATAACTTGTATTAATTATATATAAATGTGTGTGTGTGTGTGTATATATATATATATATATATATATATATATATAACTTGAAAATATGATAATTAAATATCTCATTAAGTATATTAATAAAGTATTATATATATATTTTCATACTACTAATTTAAAGTATTTTTGAACATAATATATTACTATTTAAACGACGTAATTAACTTATGTTAAAATGTATTTACATATAATGTATTACGAGTATAAATACACCCTTACAAGTATTAAATACACTTTATAATATACTAATACATATAAAGGATAGCTATACTCATATTTTCGTTCAATTTTCTCAAGAATTCTACTCGCATTCATACGGCATTTTTACCCGTATTATATACAGCTTCTAGAAGTATTTACTATTGGTATATACCAATAGAAATCTGCAATTATTTGTGTAATATGTCATCCATGACCTAATCAATTTAATATGTCATCCATGAAATAATACTTTTTAACTTATCTTAGATATTTTCACTAAAAACTAAATTTTCAAGTCTATAAATAAGCACAATTTCTAACTCATTTTTACACATTCATTTTTCAAATTCTACTTCCAATTTTCACACACACTTGCAAGAACTCTCTCAAGTTTTGTTCTACTACTTCTTTCCAGAAACTTTACATTCTAAACTTGAGGTAAAAACTATACTTCAACTCTTGTTCAATTCATATGTTTATAGCTATCTATATAAGAGTTTATAAACTAGAACATAGTTTAGTTGATTCTAAACTTGCTTGAAGAACTAATCTAATCTTTCTAACTTAACTTTAATAACACTTATTTATATGTATTATGATTTTATATTAAGTTAATATAAGAACTTATAACTTGTACATATGAAGAACACCTTGAAACTTAACATATATCGTTTAATCTCCATTCGGTAAAAAGCGGGCTGTTTTGGGTTGGGAATTAAAACCTATCTTAGACTTTGAGTTCGAGGCTAATACTTTGGAAATATGTTAATATATGTAAATAAGACTTCCAGTATTTTTTTCATGATTTTAGACAATGTGGAAGTATTTTATCAATAATCATATATTGGGTTGGTGCCGGGATTCTTCCAAATCTGTCCACCGGCACAAAAAGAGGGTAAAACTCTGAATATTAATACATGGGCTGGACTTTTCAAATTGTTTTTGAAAAATTAACTTCTTAAGGAATCAAATACAATTTGATTCACTTTAAACTGAGTTGTAATGAATATTTGGCGAGCAAAAGAAAATCTGCTAAAATTAACGTTGTATGGACGAAATTTATATTGTAAAAACTATATTAACCATATCCTTGCTAACTTTTCCTATATCCTATATATATTTGGACATGTTATCATTAGTATAAAAAATATTATAATCTTAGTTAATTTCGAGATTGTATATATATATATATATATATATATATATATAATAATAATAATAATAATAATCTTGGTACATTCCATGATAATAAGTATACAATATGTTTTGATAAATCCTAAGACAATAAGTATACAATACGTTTTGATAAATTCTAAGACAATACATATACAATACGTCTCTGGGTTGATGCAAAGACAATACGTATACAATACATCGTGAGGTAATTCTAAGATTATATATATATATATACCGATTATTGGACTGTTGGACATTTCGGACTATTTTGGACTACTAACAAAGGACTACTAACATAAAAATGTTAAAAATTAATATATAAGTATTCTATGAACTTGTTTTATTTTATTCACATGTCGTATTAATATCTGAATCATTATTATTGTTATAGGTTCGTGAATCCAAGGACGACGACCATATTTTTAATAAGCTGAAAACTTATTATTAATATACTTTTACTACCGTGAGTATATAGTCCCATTTTTAAACTCTAAAAATATTTTGGGATGAGAATACATGCATTTTATGTTTTACGCCATGGACACAAGTACTTAAAATATATTCTACGTTGAGTTGTACCACCTTGCATATCTTCCCTAATAGCTTGGTAACTAATATTTACATGTTGTAAGAACATGTAAGCGTGAATCCTATTGATAGATCTATCGGGTTTGACAACCCCAACCGGGCTAGTCGCTCTAGTATCATAAACGGTTGCATAGTACTTCGTTTTTACTACACTTGGTACAATGTAGGGAGATTTCATAATAAAGGGAATATGCCACATTAATGGTTAAGTATGGTTACCGAAGCGCTCAACAACTTATAGAATATCTTTATTGAAATGTTTGTAACTATGAAATCTTGTGGTCTATATTTATATCGATGCTAGCTTTAAACTTATATATCTCACCAACCTTTGTGTTGACTGTTTAAGCATGTTTATTCTCAGGTCCTTACGAAAATCTTCCGCTGTTGCATTATCTGAGCAAGCTGTGCATGGAGTCTCATGCTTTTGTTTAAATGAAGTGTTGCATTCAATAAAACCTTCGTCATGTATTATATTCGACTATTATGTCACGTGTGTAGTATTTGGAAACTGATGTATCATGAGGATTTATTCTTAAATAATCGCCTAATTGTTTAAAAATAGGCATTATGTATAATAATGGTGTGCTTTTCATGAAATGAATAAAATATTTTCTAAAACGTGTCATATAGAGGTCGAATACCTCGATATGGGATCAATGAATAACGTACTACGTTTATAGTAATATGGACGGGTCGTTTCAGTTTGTCCCAAATATTTTTCGTAACGAGACCTCGAAAACCATCAATTTTGCCTTTTTTTAATATTTAAACGCTCTTTTGACCGTTTTGAATTTCTATCATATTATTTCTTTGTGTATGCATGACCTATCTTCTTACATATTGTTTTAAGGCATATTATTTCACTCACAATGTAACTATGTATAACGCATATAATTTTGAATCTAATGTCACTTCATTAAACACGCTTTTTAAATCATTAATATATGCCGCCAGATGGATTAACATTTGGCGGTGCATACTGAAATTCTCAAGATCATCCTAAAATGGCCAAAAGAGCAAGACTCTCTAAGCGTAATTGTCATTCGAGGTTGTCTAGATTCTGAAAAAGACATCTTTCCTCGCAAATTTGCACCACGCACCAAACACCACCAACGGTTCGAGGTGCTTGGCGTTTTGTGACTTTGGGCAAAATGTTAGATCTATCGTATCTTTTGACTAGTGGTTCCAATTTAGTCGCCGTTTTTTTTAAATCGTGTATTTTTTTGAGATCTATTCGTTGGTAAACTGCCGTAGGCAATTTGTCCCAAATATTTTTTGAAACGAGACCTCGAAAACTTTCAATTTTGCCCTTTTTAATATTTTGACGCTTTTTTGACCGTTTTGAATTTCTATCATATTGTTTCTTTGTGTATGCATGACCTAGCATGGTACATATTGTTTTAAGGCATATTATTTCAAACAAAATGTAACTATGTATAACGCATATAATTTTGAATCTAATGTCACATCATTATACAGGTTTTTTAATCATTAATATGCGCCGCCAGATGGAGTAACATTTGGCGGCGCATGCCGAAATTCTCAAGATCACCCTAAAACGGCCGAACGAGCAAGACTCTCTGAGGGTGCTTGTCATTCGAGGTCGTCTAGATTCCGAAAAAGACATCTTTCCTCGCAAATTTGCACCACACACCAAACACCACCGACGGTTCGTGGTGCTTGGCGTTTTGTGTCTTTGGCCAAAATGTTAGATCTATCGTATCTTTTGACTCGTAGCTCTGATTTAGTCACCGTTTTTTATAAATCATGTATTTTTTCGAGATCTATCCGTTGGTAAACTTTTGTAGGCAGTTTGTCCCAAATATTTTTCGAAATGAGACCTCGAAAACCTAAATCTTTTGCCTTTTTTTTTAATATTTAGACGCTCTTTTGACCGTTTTGAATTTCTATCATATTATTTCTTTGTGTATGCATGACCTATCTTCGTACATATTGTTTTAAGGCATATTATTTCACTCACAATGTAACTACGTATAACGCATATAATTTTGAATCTAATGCAACTTCATTAAACACGCTTTTTAAATCATTAATATGCGCCTCCAGATGGATTAACATTTGGCGGCGCATATTGAAATTCTCAAGATCATCCTAAAATGGCCGAAAGAGCAAGAGTCTCTAAGCATAATTATCATTCGAGGTCATCAAGATTCTGAAAAAGACATCATTCCTCATAAATTTGCACCACGCACCAAACACCACCGACGGTTCGTGGTGCTTGGCGTTTTGTGTCTTTGGCCAAAATGTTAGATCTATCGTATCTTTTGACTAGTGGTTCCAATTTAGTCGCCGTTTTTTTTAAATCGTGTATTTTTTTAGATCTATTCATTGGTAAACTGCCGTAGGCGGTTTGTCCCAAATATTTTTCGAAACGAGACCTCGAAAACCTTCAATTTTGCCTTTTTTAATATTTTGACGCTTTTTTGACCGTTTTGAATTTCTATCATATTGTTTCTTTGTGTATGCATGACCTAGCATGGTACATATTGTTTTAAGGCATATTATTTCAAACACAATGTAACTATGTATAATGCATATAATTTTGAATCTAATGTCACTTCATTATACAGGTTTTTTAATCATTAATATGCGCCGCCAGATGGAGTAACATTTGGCGGCGCATGCCGAAATTCTCAAGATCACCCTAAAACGGCCGAACGAGCATGACTCTCTGAGCGTGCTTGTCATTCGAGGTCGTCTAGATTCCGAAAACGATATCTTTCCTCGCAAATTTGCACCTCGCACCAAACACCACCGACGGTTCGTGGTGCTTGGCGTTTTGTGTCTTTGGCCAAAATGTTAGATCTATCGTATCTTTTGACTCGTAGCTCCGATTTAGTCACCGTTTTTTAAATCATGTATTTTTTCGAGATCTATCCGTTGGTAAACTTCCGTAGGCGGTTTGTCCCAAATATTTTTCGAAATGAGACCTCGAAAACCTAAATCTTTTGCCTTTTTTTTTAATATTTAGATGCTCTTTAGACCGTTTTGAATTTCTATCATATTATTTCTTTGTGTATGCATGACCTATCTTCGTACATATTGTTTTAAGGAATATTATTTCACTCACAATGTAACTATGTGTAACGCATATAATTTTGAATCTAATGCAACTTCATTAAACACGTTTTTTAAATCATTAATATGCGCCGCCAGATGGATTAACATTTGGCAGCGCATACTGAAATTCTCAAGATCATCCTAAAATGGCCGAAAGAGCAAGAGTCTCTAAGCGTAATTATCATTCAAGGTCGTCAAGATTCTGAAAAAGACATCATTCCTCGCAAATTTGCACCACGCACCAAACACCACCGGCGGTTCGTGGTGCTTGGCGTTTTGTGTCTTTGGCCAAAATGTTAGATCTATCGTATCTTTTGACTTGTAGCTTCGATTTAGTCACCGTTTTTTTAAATCGTGTATTTTTTTCGAGATCTATCCATTGGCAAACCGCCATTGGCAGTTTGTCCCAAATATTTTTCGAAACGAGACCTCGAAAACCTTCGATTTTGCCCTTTTTTAATATTTAGACGCTCTTTTGACCGTTTTGAATTTCTATCATATTATTCTCTGTGTATGCGTGACCTAGCATGGTACATATTGTTTTTAGGCATATTATTTCACTCGCAATGTAGCTACGTATAACGCATATAATTTTGAATCTAATGTCATTTCATTAAACAGGCTTTTTAAATTATTAATATGCGCCGCCAGATGGAGTAACTTTTGGCGGCACATGTTGAAATTCTCAAGATCACTCTAAAACGACCGAACGAGCAAGAATCTCTGAGCGTACTTGTCATTTGAGGTCGTCAAGATTCCAAAAAAGATATATTTCCTCGCAAATTTACACCACACACCAAACACGACCGACGGTTCTTGGTGCTTGGCGTTTTGTGTCTTTGGCCAAAATGTTAGATCTATCGTATCTTTTGACTCGTAGCTCCGATTTAGTCACCATTTTTTTAAAATCGTGTATTTTTTCGAGATCTATCTGTTGGTATACTGCCGTAGGCGGTTTTTTCGAAATGAGACCTCGAAAACATTCAATTTTGTCTTTTTATAATATTTAGACGCTCTTTTGACCGTTTTGAATTTCGATCTTATTATTTCTTTGTGTATGCATGACCTAGCATGGTACATATTGTTTTAAGGCATATTATTTCACTCACAATAAAATTATGTATAACGCATATAATTTGGAGTATAATGTCGCTTCTTTAAATAGGCTGTTTAAATCATTAATATGCGCCGCCATATGGAGTAACATATGGCGGCGTATGCTGAAATTCTCAAGATTACCCTAAAACGGCCGAACGAGCAAGACTCTCTGAGCGTGCTTGTCATTCGAGGTCGTCTAGATTCCAAAAAAGACATCTTTCATCGCAAATTTGCACCACACACCAAACACCACCCACGGTTCGTGGTGCTTGGCGTTTTGTGTCTTTGGCCAAAGTGTTAGATCTATCGTATCTTTTGACTCGTAGCTCCGATTTAGTTACCGTTTTTTTAAGTCGTGTATTTTTTCGAGATCTATCCGTTGGCAAATTGTCGTAGGCGGTTTGTCCTAAATATGTTTCAAAACGAGACCTCGAAAAGCTTCAATTTTGCCTTTTTTAATATTTAGACTCTCTTTTGACCGTTTTGAATTTCTATCATATTATTCCTTTGTGTATGCATGACCTAGCATGGTCCATATTGTTTTAAGGCATATTATTTCACTCACAATGTAATTATGTATAACGCATATAATTTTGAATCTAATGTCACTTCATTATACATGCTTTTAAGAATCATTAATATGCGCTGCCAGATGGAGTAATATCTGGCGGTGCATGCTGAAATTCTCAAGATCACCTTAAAACGGCCGAGCGCGCAAGACTCTCTAAGCGTGCTTGTCATTCGAGGTCGTCTAGATTCCGAAAAAGACATCTTTCCTCGCAAATTTACATTTCGCACCAAACACATCTGACGGTTCGTGGTGCTTGGCGTGTTGTGTCTTTGGCCAAAATGTTAGAGCTATCGTATCTTTTGACTCGTAGCTACGTTTTAGTCACCGTTTTTTTTAAATCATGTATTTTTAGAGATCTATCTGTTGACAAACTGCCGTAGGCGGTTTGTCCCAAATAGTTTTCAAAACGAGACATCGAAAACCTTCAATTTTACCTTTTTTAATATTTAGATTCTCTTTTTTACCGTTTTAAATTTCTCTCATATTATTCCATTTTGTATGCATGACCTAGCATGGTACATATTATTTTAAGGCATATTATTTCACTCACAATGTAAATATGTATAACGCAATTTTAAATCTAATGTCAGTTTATTAAACACGCTTTTTAAATCATTAATATGC
Organism: Rutidosis leptorrhynchoides; assembly: GCF_046630445.1. Lineage (NCBI taxonomy): Eukaryota > Viridiplantae > Streptophyta > Magnoliopsida > Asterales > Asteraceae > Rutidosis > Rutidosis leptorrhynchoides. The sequence goes on along the minus strand of NC_092341.1, from coordinate 268,344,142 downwards.
GCTGCCAGATAGAGTAATATCTGGTGACGCATGCTGAAATTCTCAAGATCATCCTAAAACGGCCGAAGGAGCAAGACTCTCTGAGCGTGCTTGTCATTTGAGGTCGTCTAGATTATGAAAAAGACATCTCTCCTCACAAATTTGCACCACGCACCAAACACCACCGACGGTTCGTGGTGCTTGGCGTTTTGTGTCTTTGGCCAAAATGTTAGATCTATCGTATCTTTTGACTCGTAGCTCCGATTTAGTCACCGTTTTTTTTAAATCATGTATTTTTTCGATATATATCCATTGCAAACTACCATAGGAGGTTTTGTCCCAAATATTTTTAGAAATGAGACCTCAAAAACATTCAATTTTGCCTTTTATTAATATTTAGACGCTCTTTTGACCATTTTGAATTTCTATCATATTATTTCTTTGTGTATGTATGACCTAGTATGGTACATATTGTTTTAAGGCATATTATTTCACTCACAATGAAATTATGTATAACTCATATAATTTTGAATATAATGTCGATTCTTTAAACAGATTTTTTAAATCATTAATATGCGCCGCCAGATAAGGTAACATTTGGCGGCACATGCTGAAATTCTCAAGATTACCCTAAAACTGCCGAACGAGCAAGACTCTCTCAGTGTGATTGTCATTCGAGGTTGTCTAGATTCCGAAAAAGACATCTTTCCTTGCACCACGCACCAAACACCACCGACGGTTCATGGTGCTTGGCGTTTTGTGTCTTTGGCAAAATATTAGATCTATCGTATCGTTTGACTCGTAGCTCCGATTTAGTCACTGTTTTTTTAAATCGTGTATTTTTTTGAGATCTATTCGTTGGTAAACTGCGTTAGGCAGTTTGTCCTAAATATTTTTCGAAACGAGAACTCGAAAACCTTCAATTTTGCCTTTTTAATATTTTGACGCTTTTTTGACCGTTTTGAATTTCTATCATATTATTTCTTTGTGTATGCATTACCTAGCATGGTACATATTATTTTAAGGCATATTATTTCACTCACAATCAGCGGCGGAACTTGACCCCGACTCGGGAGGGGGCGAAACTAATCGAAGGGGGGTAAACACTAAAAAAAACCTTATTTTTCGTAAAAAAAAAAAATTAGTGTAAATTTTTTTCCCCGAAATCGAGGGGGGCGGATACCCCCTTTGGTCCCTTAAATGTTCCGCCCCTTCTCACAATGTAACTACATATAACGCATATAATTTTGAATCTAATGTCACTTCATTAAACAGGCTTTTTAAATCATTAATATGCGCCGCCAGATGGAGTAACTTTTGGTGGCACATGCTGAAATTCTCAAGATCACCCTAAAACGGCAGAACGAGCAAGAGTTTTTTATGCGTACTTGTCATTCGAGGTCGTGTAGATTTCGAAAAAGACATCTTTCCTCGCAATTTTGCACCACGCACCAAACACGACCGACGGTTCTTGGTGCTTGGCGTTTTGTGTCTTTGGCCAAAATGTTAGATCTATCGTATCTTTTGACTCGTAGCTCCGATTTAGTCACCATTTTTTTTTAAATCGTGTATTTTTTCGAGATCTATCCGTTGGTAAACTTCCGTAGGCGGTTTGTCCCAAATATTTTTCGAAATGAGACCTCGAAAAACCTTCAATTTTGCCTATTTTTAATATTTAGATGCTCTTTTGACCGTTTTGAGTTTATATCATATTATTTATTTATGTATGCATGACCTAGCATGGTACATATTGTTTTAAGGCTTATTATTTCACTCACAATATAATTATGTATAACACATATAATTTTGAATATAATGTCGCTTCTTTAAACAGGCTTTTTAAATCATTAATATGTGCCCCCAGATGGAGTAACATTTGGCGGCGCATGCTGAAATTCTCAAGAGTCCCCTAAAACGGCCGAACGAGCAAGAATCTCTGAGCTTGCTTGTCATTTGAGGTCTTCTAGATTCCAAAAAAGACATCTTTTCTCGCAAATTTGTACCACGCACCAAACACCACCGACGGTTCGTGGTGCTTGGCGTTTTGTGTCTTTGGCCAAAATGTTAGATCTATCGTATCTTTTGGCTCGTAGCTCCGATTTACTCACCGTTTTTTTAAATCGTGTATTTTTTGAGTTCTTTTCGTTGGTAAACTGCCGTAGGCGGTTTGTCCCAAATATTTTTCGAAACGAGACCTCGAAAACCTTCAATTTTGCCTTTTTTAATATTTTGACGCTTTTTTGACCGTTTTGAATTTCTATCATATTATTTTTTTTTGTGTATGCATGACCTAGCATGGAACATATTGTTTTAAGGCATATTATTTCACTCAGAATGTAACTACGTATATTGCATATAATTATGAATCTAATGGCACTTCATTTAACAGGCTTTTTAAATCATTAATATGCGCCGCCAGATGGAGTAACTTTTTGGCGGCGCATGCTGAAATTCTCAAGATCACCCTAAAACGGCCGAACGAGCAAGACTCTCTGAGCATACTTGTCATTCGAGGTCATCTAGATTTCGAAAAAGACATCTTTCCTTGCAAATTTGCACCACGCACCAAAAACGACCGACGGTTCTTGGTGCTTGGCGTTTTGTGTCTTTGGCCAAAATGTTAGATCTATCGTATCTTTTGACTCGTAGCTCCGATTTAGTCACCATTTTTTTTTAAATCGTGCATTTTTTCGAGATCTATCCGTTGGTAAACAGCTGTAGGAAGTTTTTCCCGAACATTTTTCGAAATGAGACCTCAAAAACCTTCAATTTTGTTTTTTTATAATATTTCGACGCTCTTTGACCGTTTTGAATTTCGATCATATTATTTCTTTGTGTATGCATGACCTAGCATGGTACATATTGTTTTAAGGCATATTATTTCACTCAATATGAAATTTTCTATAACGCATTTAATTTTGAATATAATGTCGCTTTTTTAAACAGGCTTTTTAAATCATTAATATGCGCTGCAGATAGAGTAACATTTGGCGGCGCATGCTGAAATTCTCAAGATTACCCTAAAACGGCCGAACGAGCAAGACTCTCTGAGCGTACTTGTCATTCGAGGTGGTATAGATTCCGAAAAAGACATCTTTCCTCGTAAATTTGCACCACGCACCAAACACCACCGACGGTTCGTGGTGCTTAGCGCTTTGTGTCTTTGGCTAAAATGTTAGATCTATCGTATCTTTTGACTCGTAGCTCCGATTTAATCACCGTTTTTTTAAATCGTGTATTTTTTTTAGATCTATTCGTTGGTAAACTGTCGTAGGCGATTTGTCCGAAATATTTTTCGAAACGAGATCTCAAAAACCTTCAATTTTGCCTTTTTTAATATTTTGACGCTTTTTTGACCGTTTTGAATTACTATCATATTATTTTTTTCTGTATGCATGACCTAGCATGGTACATATTGTTTTAAGGCATATTATTTCACTCACAATGTAACTACGTATAATGCATATAATTATGAATCTAATGGTACTTCATTTAACAGGCTTTTTAAATCATTAATATGCGCCGCCAGATGGAGTAACTTTTTGGCGGCGCATGCTGAAATTCTCAAGATCACCCTAAAACGGCCGAACGAGCAAGACTCTCTGAGCATACTTGTCATTCGAGGTCGTCTAGATTTCGAAAAAGACATCTTTCCTCGCAAATTTTCACCACGCACCAAACACGACCGACGGTTCTTGGTGCTTGGCGTTTTGTGTCTTTGGCCAAAATGTTAGATCTATCGTATCTTTTGACTCATAGCTCCGATTTAGTCACCATTTTTTTTAAATCGTGTATTTTTTCGAGATCTATCCGTTGGTTAACAGCTGTAGGCGGTTTTTCCCAAACATTTTTCGAAATGAGACCTCAAAAACCTTCAATTTTGTTTTTTTATAATATTTCGACGCTCTTTGACCGTTTTGAATTTCGATCATATTATTTCTTTGTGTATGCATGACCTAGCATGGTACATATTGTTTTAAGGCATATTATTTCACTCAATATGAAATTATCTATAACGCATTTAATTTTGAATATAATGTCGCTTTTTTAAACAGGCTTTTTAAATCATTAATATGCGCCGCCACATGGAGTAATATTTGGCGGCGCATGCTAAAATTCTCAAGATCACCCTAAAACGGCAGAACGAGCAAGACTCTCTGAGCGTGCTTTTTATTCGAGGTCGTCTAGATTTCAAAAAGACATCTTTCTTCGCAAATTTGCACCACACACCAAACATCACCGATGGTTCGTGGTGCTTGGCGTTTTGTGTCTTTGGCCAAAATGTTAGATCTGTCGTATCTTTTAAATCGTGTATTTTTTTCGAGATCTATCTGTTGGCAAACTGCCATAGGCGGTTTGTCCCATATAGATTTCGAAACGAGACATCGAAAACCTTCAATTTTACCCTTTGTTTTTTAATATTTAGACTCTCTTTTGACCGTCTTGAATTTCTCTCAAATTATTCCTTTGTGTATGCATGACCTAGCATGGTACATATTATTTTAAGGAATATTATTTCACTCACAATGTAATTATGTATAACATAATTTTGAATCTAATGTCACTTTATTAAACACGCCTTTTAAATCATTAATATGCGCTGCCAGATGGAGTATTATTTGGCAGCGCATGCTGAAATTCTCAAAATCACCCTAAAACGGCCGAAGGAGCAAGACTCTCTGAGTGTGCTTGTCATTCGAGGTCGTCTAGATTCTGAAAAAGACATCTCTCCTCGCAAATTTGCACTATGCACCAAATACCACCGACGGTTCGTGGTGCTTAGCGTGTTGTGTCTTTGGCCAAGATGTTAGATCTGTCGTATCTTTTGACTCGTAGCTCCGATTTAGTCACCGTTTTTTTAAATCGTGTATTCTTTCGAGATCTATCCGTTGGCAAACTACCGATGGAGGTTTGTCCCAAATATTTTTCGAAATGAGACATCGAAAACCTTCAATTTTGCCTTTTTTTAATATTTAGACGCTCTTTTGACCGTTTTGAATTTCTATCATATTATTTATTTGTGTTTGCATGACCTAGCATGGTACATACTATTTTAAGGCATATTATTTCACTCACAATGAAATTATGCATAACACATATAATTTTAAATATAATGTCGCTTCTTTAAACATGCTTTTTAAATCATTAATATGCGCTGCTAGATGGAGTAATATCTGGCAGTGCATGCTGAAATTCTCAAGATCACCTTAAAACGGCCGAACGAGCAAGACTCTCTGAGTGAGCTTGTCATTCGAGGTCGTCTAGATTTCGAAAAAGACATCTTTTCTCGTAAATTTGCACCACACACCAAACACCACCGACGGTTCGTGGTGCTTGGAGTTTTGTGTCTTTGGCCAAAATGTTAGATCTATCGTATCTTTTGACTCGTAGCTCCGATTTAATCACCGTTTTTTTAAATCTTGTATTTTTTTGAGATCTATTCATTGGTAAACTGCCGTAGGCGGTTTGTCCCAATCATTTTTCGAAACGAGACCTCGAAAACCTTCAATTTTGCCTTTTTTAATATTTGACGCTTTTTTGACCGCTTTGAATTTATATCATATTATTTCTTTGTGTATGCAAGACCTGGCATGATACATATTGCTTTAAGGCATATTATTTCACTCACAATGAAATTATGTATAACGCATATAATTTTGAATCTAATATCACATCATTAAACACGCTTTTTAAATCATTAATATGCGCCGCCAGATGGAGTAATATCTGGCGGCGAATGCTGAAATTCTCAAGATCACTCTAAAACGGCCGAACGAGCAAGAATCTCTGAGCGTGCTTGTCATTCGAGGTCGTCTAGATTTCGAAAAAGACATCTTTCCTCACAAATTTGCACCACACACCAAACACTACCGACGGTTCGTGGTGCTTGGCGATTTGTATCTTTGGCCAAAATGTTAGATCTATCATATCTTTTGACTCGTAGCTCCGATTTAGTCACCATTTTTTTAAATCGTGTATTTTTTCGAGATCTATAGGTTGGCAAATTTCCGTAGGCGGTTTGTCCCAAATATTTTTTGAAATGAGACCTCGAAAACTTTCAGTTTTGCCTTTTTTTAATATTTAAACGCTTTTTGACCGTTTTAAATTTCTATCATATTATTCCTTTGTGTATGCTTGACCTAGCATGGTACATATTATTTTAAGGCATATTATTTCACTCGCAATGTAATTATGTATAACGCATATAATTTTGAATCTAATGTCACTTTATTAAACACGCTTTTTAAATCATTAATATGCGCTGCCAGATGGAATAATATCTGGCGGCGCATGCTGAAATTCTCAAGATCACCCTAAAAGGGCCGAAGGAGCAAGACTCTCTAAGCGTACTTGTCATTCGAGGTCGTCTAGATTCTAAAAAAGACGTCTTTCCTCGCAAATTTGCACCCCGCACCAAACACCACCGATGGTTCATGGTGCTTGGCGTTTTGTGTCATTGGCCAAAATGTTAGATCTATCGTATCTTTTGACTCGTAGCTCCGATTTAGTCACCGTTTTTTTAAATCGTGTATTTTTTCGAGATCTATCCGTTGACAAACTGCTGTAGGAGGTTTGTCCCAAATATTTTACTAAACGAGACCTCAAAAACCTTCAATATTGTGTTTTTTTAATATTTAGATGCTCTTTTGACCGTTTTGAATTTCTATCATATTTTTCCTTTGTGTATGCATGACCTAGCAAGGTACATATTATTAAAAGGCATCTTATTTCAAGCACAATGTAGTTATGTATAACGCATATAATTTGAAATCTAATGTCACTTCATTAAACACGCTTTTTAAATCATTAATATGCGCCGACAGCATCTGGCGGCTTATGCTGAAATTAACAAGATCACCCTAAAACGGCCGAACGAGCAAGGCTCTCTGAGCGTGCTTGTCATTCGAGATCGTCTAAATTCCGAAAAATACATTTTTCCTCGCTAATTTGAACCACGCACCAAACACCACTGACGGTTCGTGGTGCTTGGCGTTTTATGTCTTTGGCCAAAATGTTAGATCTATCTTATCTTTTGATGCGTAGCTCCGATTTAGTCACCGTTTTTTTTAAATTGTGTATTTTTTCGAGATCTATCTATTCGCATCCTGCCGTAGGCAGTTTGACCCAAATATTTTTCGAAACGAGACCTCGAAAACCTTTAATTTTGCCTTTTTTTAATATTTATACGCTCTTTTGACCGTTTTGAATTTCTATCATATTATTCCTTTGTGTATGCATGACCTAGCATGGTACATATTATTTTAAGGCATATTATTTCACTCACAATGTAATTATGTATAACGCATATAATTTTGAATCTAATATCAATTTATTAAACACGTTTTTAAATCATTAATATGCGCTGCCAGATATAGTAATATCTGGCGGCGCATGCTGAAATTCTCAAGATCACCCTAAAACGGCCGAAGGAGCAAGACTCTCTGTGCGTGCTTCTCATTCGAGTCGTCTAGATTCTGAAAAAGACATCTTTCCTCGCAAATTTGCACCACACACCAAACACCACCGACAGTTCGTCGTGCTTGGCGTTTTGTGTCTTTGGCCAAAATGTTATATATATATATATATATCGTATCTTTTGACTAGTAGCTTCAAATTAGTTACCATTTTTTTAAATCGTGTATTTTTTCGAGATCTATCTGTTGGCAAACTGCCGTAGGAGGTTTGTCCCAAATATTTTTCGAAACGAGACCTCAAAAACCTTTAATTTTGCCTTTTTTTAATATTTAGACGCTCTTTTGACCGTTTTGAATTTCTATCATATTATTCATTTATGTGTGCATGACCTAGCATGGTACATATTATTTTAAGGCATATTTTTTCACGCACAATGTAATTATGTATAACGCATATAATTTTAAATTATTAATATGCACCGCCAGATAGAGTAACATTTGGCGGCGCATGCTGAAATTCTCAAGATACCCTAAAATGGCCGAAGGAGCAAGACTCTCTGAGCGTGCTTGTCATTCGAGGTCATCTAGATTCTTAAAAAGTCGTCTTTCCTCGCAAATTTGCACTACGCACCAAACACCCCCGACGGTTCGTGGTGCTTGGCGTTTTGTGTCTTTGGCCAAAATGTTAGATCTATCGTATCTTTTGAATCGTAGCTCCGATTTTGTCTCCGTTTTTTTTAAATAGTGTTTTTTTTTAGATCTATCTGTTGGGAAACCGCCGTAGGCGGTTTGTCCCAAATATTTTTCAAAACGAGACCTCAAAAACCTTCAAATTTGCCTTTTTTTTTTTTTAATATTTAGATGCCCTTTTGACGTTTTGAATTTTTATCATATTATTCCTTTGTGTATGCATGACCTACCATGGTACATATTATTTTAAGGCATATTATTTCATGCACAATGTAATTATGTATAACACATATAATTTGAAATCTAATGTCACTTCATTTTACACGCTTTTTAAATTATTAATATGCACCACCAGATGGAATAACATCTAGCGGTGCATGCTGAAATTCTCAAGATTTCCCTAAAACGGCCGAACGAGCAAGACTCTCTGAGCGTGCTTGTCATTCGAGGTTGTCTAGATTCCGAAAAAGACATCTTTTCTCGCAAATTTGCACCACGCACCGAACACCACCGACGGTTCGTGGTGCTTGGCGTTTTGTGTCTTTGGCCAAAATGTTAGATCTATCGTATCTTTTGAGTCGTAGCTCCGATTTAGTCACCGTTTTTTTTAAATCGTGTACATTTTCGAGATCTATCTGTTGGCAAACTGCTGTAGGCGGTTTGTCCCAAATATTTTTCGAAACGAGACCTCAAAAACCTTCAATTTTGCTTTTTTTTTTATATATTTAGACGCACTTTTTACCGTTTTGAATTTCTATCATATTATTCCTTTGTGTATGGATGACCTAACATGGTACATATTATTTTAAGGCATATTATTTCACTCACAATATAATTATGTATAACACATAAAATTTTGAATCTAATGTCACTTCATTAAACACGCTTTTTAAATCATTAATATGTGCCCCCAGATGGAGTAACATTTGGCGGCGCATGCTGAAATTCTCAAGAGTCCCCTAAAACGGCCGAACGAGCAAGAATCTCTGAGCTTGCTTGTCATTCGAGGTCGTCCAGATTCCAAAAAAGACATCTTTTCTCGCAAATTTGTACCACGCACCAAACACCACCGACGGTTCGCGGTGCTTGGCGTTTTGTGTCTTTGACCAAAATGTTAGATCTATCGTATCTTTTGGCTCGTAGCTCCGATTTACTCACCGTTTTTTTAAATCGTGTATTTTTTGAGTTCTTTTCGTTGGTAAACTGCCGTAGGCGGTTTGTCCCAAATATTTTTCGAAACGAGACCTCGAAAACCTTCAATTTTACCTTCTTTTTTTTTTTTAATATTTTGACGCTTTTTTGACCGTTTTGAATTTCTATCATATTATTTCTTTGTGTATGTATGGTCTAGCGTGGTACATATTGTTTTAAGGCATATTATTTCATTCACAATGTAACTACGTATAACGCATATAATTTTGAATCTAATGTCACTTCATTAAACAGGCTTTTTAAATCATTAATATGCGCCGCCAGATAGAGTAACTTTTGGCGGCGTATGCTGAAATTTTAAGATCACCCTAAAACGGCCGAACGAGCAAGACTCTCTGAGCATGCTTGTCATTCGAGGTCGTCTAGATTTCAAAAAAGACATCTTTCTTCGCAAATTTGAACCACACACCAAACACCACCGATGGTTCGTGGTGCTTGGCGTTTTGTGTCTTTGGCCAATATGTTAGATCTGTCGTATCTTTTGACTCGTAGCTCCGATTTAGTTACCGTTTTTTTAAGCCGTGTATTTTTTCGAGATCTATCCGTTGGCAAACTGTCATAGGCGGTTTGTCCAAAATATTTTTTAAAATGAGACCTCAAAAACCTTTAGTTTTTCCTTTTTTTAATATTTAGACGCTCTTTTGACCGTTTTGAATATCTATCATATTATTCCTTTGTGTATGCATGACCTAGCATGGTCCATATTGTTTTAAGGCATATTATTTCACTCACAATGTAAATATGTATAACGCATATAATTTTGAATCTAATGTCACTTCATTATACACGATTTTTAAATCATTAATATGCGCTGCCAGATGGAGTAATATCTTGCGGTGTATGCTGAAATTCTCAAGATCACCTTAAAACGACCGAACGAGCAAGACTCTCTGAGCATGCTTGTCATTCAAGGTCATCTAGATTCCAAAAAAGACATCTTTCCTAGCAAATGTTAACAACGCACCAAACACTACTGATAGTTCGTGGTGCTTGGCGTTTTGTGTCTTTGGCCAAAATGTTAGATCTATCATTTCTTTTGACTTGTAGCTCCGATTTAGTCACCGTTTTTTTAAATCGTGTATTTTTTCGAGATCTATCTGTTGGCAAACTGCCGTAGGCGGTTTATCCCAAATAGTTTTCGAAATGGGACATCGTAAACCTTCAATTTTACCTTTTTTAATATTTGGACTCTCTTTTGACAGTTTTGAATTTCTCTCAAATTATTCCTTTGTGTACGCATGACCTAGCATGGTACATATTATTTTAAGGCATATTATTTCACAAACAATGTAATTATGTATAACGCAATTTTGAATCTAATGTCACTTTATTAAACATACTTTTTAAATCATTAATATGTGCTGCCAGATGGAGTAATATCTGGCGGCGCATGCTGAAATTCTCAAGATCACCCTAAAACAGCCTAAGGAGCAAGACTCTCTGAGCATGCTTATCATTCGAGGTCGTATTGATTCTGAAAAAGACATCTCTCTTTGCAAATTTTCACCACGCACCAAACACCACCGACGGTTCGTGGTGCTTGGCGATTTGTGTCTTTGGCTAAAATGTTAGATCTATCGTATCTTTTGACTCGTAGCTCCGATTTAGTCACCATTTTTTTAAATCGTGTATTTTTTCGAGATCTATATGTTGGAAAATTGCCGTAGGCGGTTTGCCCCAAATATTTTTCGAAACGAAAACTCAAAAACCTTCAGTATTGTCCTTTTTTAATATTTAGGCGCTCTTTTGACCGTTTAGAATTTCTATCATATTATTCCTTTGTGTATGCATGACCTAGCAAGGTACATATTATTAAAAAGCATATTATTTCATGCACAATGTAGTTATGTATAACGCATATAATTTGAAATCTAATGTCACTTCATTAAACACGATTTTAGATCATTAATATGCGCCGACATCATCTGGCGGCGCATGCTGAAATTCTCAAGATCACCCTAAAACGGCTGAACGAGCAAGACTTTTTGAGCGTGCTTGTCATTCGAGATCGTCTAGATTCTGAAAAAGCCATTTTTCCTCGCTAATTTGCACCACGCACCAAACACCACCGACGGTTCGTGGTGCTTGGCGTTTTGTGTCTTTGGCCAAAAAGTTAGATCTATCTTATCTTTTGATGCGTAGCTCTGATTTAGTCACCGTTTTTTTTAAATTGTGTATTTTTTTCGAGATCTATTCGTTCGCATCCTGCCATAGGAGGTTTTCCCCAAAAAATTTTTAAAACGAGACCTCGAAAACCTTCAATTTTGCCTTTTTTTAATATTTATACGCTCTTTTGACCGTTTTGAATTTCTATCATATTATTCCTTTGTGTATGCATGACCTAGCATGGTACATATTATTTTACGCACAACGTAATTATGTATAACGCATATAATTTGGAATCTAATGTTACTTCATTAAACACGCTTTTTAAATCATTAATATGCGCTGCCAGATGGAGTAACATCTAGCGGCGCATGCTGAAATTCTCAAGATTTCCCTAAAACGGCCGAAGGAGCAAGACTCTCTGAGCGTGCTTGTCATTCGAGGTCGTCTAGATTATGAAAAAGACATCTTTCCTGCCAAATTTGCACCACGCACCAAACACCACCGACGGTTCGTGGTGCTTGGCATTTTGTGTCTTTGGCCCAAATGTTAGATCTATCGTATCTTTTGAGTCGTAACTCCGATTTAGTCACCATTTTTTTTAAATCGTGTATTTTTTCCAGATCTATCTGTTGGAAAACTGCCGTAGGCGGTTTGTCCCAAATACTTTTCGAAACGAGACCTCGAAAACCTTCAAATTTTTTTTTAATATTTAGACGCTATAACAGCCCTCACTTTTCCACTTCTAATTTGACTATTATACCCCTAGGGTTTCTTTGCATCTTTATGTGTATTAATGTCTAGTGTTGTTCTTCGAGCTTAATTAATACGATATAATTAAAGTCTATATTAATTGCAATATACTATAATTGATATTAACGTGTAATAAATAATTTTGGCACAATTATAAAATATAAAACTATAATGTAAAACTATAAACTAATTAAATGATTAATTAATATAATTATTGAATTAAATGATATAATAAAATCTAGAAACTTCTAAAATATTAGATAAGATTTTATTTTTATTTTATTATAACCTAAATATTTAAATTAAATATATTAAATTCGAATTTAATTAATTAAGATAATGCTAAATTTAAATAGAATTCTAATACTTTTTTCTCCAAGAAACTTTTCCCCTATAAATACACATTAAAACCCCTCATTTTTTTTTATAAATTTCTGGAAACTCTCCCAAGCCTTGAAAATATTTGAGGTACTTTTTCTCTCTTTTCTTTTATTTTTTTCCTTTTGGTATATGCATATATGTACAAAAATTTAATAAAATAGCTATAAACTATTAAAATTCGTAAAAACAATTTTCCCAGGTTCAATTAATGTTATAAAGATGATATAAGTCAAAAAGAATATTTTTATGACGTATTACATATTTATTTTAATTATATCTATCGGCTAGGGTTTATATAAGCTAAAATTAATAAAAAAGTAGCAAATGACTTCAAAAAGTGAAACAAAAATTTTTGTAACTTCTTTTTAATGTATAAAGAGTTTTGGAATCAAAAACCTAATTTATTTGCTATTCTAAATAATTATTACATATTTAGTATTGAAAACAATATACATATATGTAAAATATAGTAATAATTCGTATAAAAATATAAGAACAGTAGGTTTTGCATTAAAAATACTTAGAACAGTTAATTTTTGTATAAAAATAAATTTTGGAAATTTTGGTGTATTATTATTAATTATATTCGAATTATATGGTTAAACAATGAAAAATTCGTAATAAATATTTAAAATAGAAAATAAAATATATATATATATATAATTTTCCTGAGTTTAAAAAATATATAGGAACCTGTAAAAAATATAAAAATTAATATATAGGTCGAATTAGTATTTATGCTATATTTAAACTCTTATTACATACTTACCAAAAATAAATACAAGATATATACTAAATAAATATAGGATAAGGATAAATAATTTTTATAAATTTTTATAAAGTTATACTAATTATATAAGGTCTGTAAAATTTATATTTTTAATTATTTAATATTTATTTGATTAATCGTGAATTTTGTGTAATATATACATGTATAAAAGATGTATGCATAAGTATTATATATAATAAATAATTAATATATCAAAGGTATATAATTAATAATAAACATTGTTATGATATATTAGACAATAATAACTTAATAAACCTAAACTTATATATACTTAATATAATATAACTATTAGTGTATGATATGTAATACAAGTAATTAAATACTTAAGTTATTATTATACTATAATATTGTAAAGGAATAATATTATACTAATTTAAAAACTTATAGTATAATATAAAATAATTAAACTGTATTACATTAATGAATATAATATAACTTATATAATAACATATAATATAATCTAAAGAAGGTTAATCAAGATAAGGTATGACTTATGCGAACTTCACCGCTACTCACGGTCGTAAGTGAATGATGTCTAGGTTGCCATTTATGGGGATAGCTTATGGATCTCGAATGCCATGACTTAGATTCTGGTCAAGAGTCCTGGGCCCTCGGTTACATCTGGTCATTCCTGACTTATTTGATAGCAATGAAGTTTGAGTAAAGTTGTACAACGTCTTGCTAAAGATTATAACCCGAACTTTCTATAATTGGAAAGTTACTATAAGGGGAAGTTTTCCATAAATAGTAACCTTCTGAAAATGGGAATTCTTTTAGAAAACCAACACTATTACTATAGTTACTATATTAGTACATACGTTGTCTGTTAGGCAATATCTGATCATACGTTCTATCTCTAGGTTGAGATCTCGATCACATTTTTCCGTTCAGTTCATTCTTTTGTGAAATAACTCTTCTGTGCTACCAAGGTGAACTTCATAGCCCCGTTTTTTACTATTTAATAACTGTTTTACAACTTTTGGGGTGAGACACATGCTTGCTTTTAAATGATTTACAATTTAGACACAAGTACCTAAACTATTTGATATGCAATTTCGTGAGATTTTTGTTAAACATGTTTTTATTGTTACATGCAAATCCCCGCCATAATATTGTTAATTACTGGAATTAGAATTGTGCAAGCTTAATTATTGTGAGTAGGCCTATTGAGAGTGACGTCTCTACCCATTGGCGTAATCGTCAAGGGGGTACATAATAATGATTGCTGACACCCGTACAGTGTCAGGGGTTAATGTTTAGTTCGATATTATAACTCATGGCATATTGAATATTTTGATATTTTGAATTAAATCTTGTGGTCTAAAACTTATTATGATTGTTAAACCTATGATGTTCCCTCAACCTTTGTGTTGACAATTTAAGCATGTTTGTCTCAGGTGAAGATTAGCTTGTGTTCTGCCCTATGATGCGTAGTTAGCTATTGCATTGGAGTCCACATATTAGACTTATCATTTGTTATTTACATATGAATTTCATTATGTAAAACATTATTATGTTTCCGCTGCAAATTCAAATTTTGTTATAAAACGTCTCATTTAGAGTCGTTCTCGTTTATACATACTTGTGTTGTGATATTGTGAAGTCATATTTCCCCGGCCCTATTTGGGGGTATGACAGAGTGGTATCAGAGCCAGGCTTGTTATAGAGAACCAGGATTGCATTTTATGTGTGCCTTATGTGTTAGTTAGGGTGCCTTAGCAATCTATAGGACTATAACCTTTCTTGCCTTAGTATAAGCACCTTACTTATTTGGCTATATTCTTGCCTTAGTTTAAAGTGCGATCCTCATTTCTTTGCATGCCTTACTATGCTCTCCTTATATATTTACCGTCATACCCTGCCTTAGAATCTAGTTAGTACTCCTTCTCTAGGACGTCTAGTCATCACCCAGTCACCGTTTTGGACACCGAAGGATCCGACACTAAAGGATCTATCCGCACACCCAATTACTCACTTGTTTCACCATCATTATCACTAACTAACCCATACTCCCTTTTCTTATCCATTGGTGTTGCTACCTAGTGCACCATAAACTCTTCAACTAATACTGTTTTTGTGTATTGAAGATCAATGGCAACTCGTGGTGCTAACGCTCTTCCAAATGTCACTTTGACTCCCGCACAATTTCTACAACTGCTTGCTGCCGCCCAAGGCAACAACAATCAAGGAAAAAACCAAGGAAATCCACCTACATCATGCACCTACAAGGAGTTTATGAACTGTAAGCCTCCATCTTTCAATGGAAATGAGGAAGCAGTCGAATTGACTCGTTGGTTCGAAAAACTCGAATCAATCTTTCGCATCTGTAGCTGCGCGGAGTTCGATCGAGTGAAATATGCCACTCATACACTAAGTGGTCTTGCTTTGACTTGGTGGAACGCTTATGCCCAAACTGTAGGGCTATATGCTGCTAATGCTATTCCATGGGCCATTGTGAAAAGAATGATGACTGATAAGTTTTGCCCAAGGAACCAAATTCAAAAGCTAGAAGTAGAGTTTTGGGAATTGAAGGTCAATGGTACCAATATTGAAGCTTATACGAATAGGTTTATAGAGTTGGTTTCATTGTGCCCAGACATGGTGCCCACTGAACAAAAGAAGATTGAGCGATACATAGAAGGTCTTCCTGATGAGATTCAAGGAAATGTTATTGCTGCTGGTAAAGAGACCTTAGATGTAGTGATACTTATGGCTAAAAACTTGATGATGGCTAAGAGGAGAAAGGTCGCGGCTAATAAACAAGCCTAGGCTAAGACTAGTGAAGGCAAAAGGAAATTTGAGCCTACTCAGGAATTAAACCAAGATTCAAATAAGAAAGTTGCCGAAAATTCATAAGGAGGTTATTATGGGAAACGACCTTATTGTAAGAGTTGTGAGAGACACCATTCTGGGTGTTGCAAGGCTGAGTGTACCAAGTGTAATAAGATTGGTCATATAGCCAAGACTTGTAGGGTTGCAGTTCTTTCAACTGGTACGCCTGCAAAAAAAGCCAACGCAATTGTTCCTACATGTTATGACTGTGGAGAAAAAGAGCATTTTCGCAACCAGTGTCCAAAGAAAAAGGATAACACGGGAAATGCTAAAGGCCGAGCATTTGTGATGACTATCGAGGAAGCTCCGGATAATGAGGAAGAAGAGGAAGAGGTACAATGAAGAGTTTTTGACAACTACAAGAGTCATTTAAATTTCTCATAGTGTTCTTTATGTTATCATTTAGTACTTCTATATTTTGGAAGATTTCGTTAAGTTTCTGTAATACTCTGTTTATTTTCTTTTAAATGAATGAATGATGTTATTTTCTTATCTTTCATTTTCCATTGAATCATTCACCTCGAAGAAGATGAATATTGACTAGATGACATAGTAGTAACTTTATGGAGTGATAAAAGTATGATTTAGTATAATATAATGACGCTTGATCAACGTAGTTATATTATGATAAGTCATGCAGAAATCCTAATGGATCATGATGGAAATAAGATCTGATCAACCTTAGGACCATTGTGTACCGTTACTTACTCCTTATCACTATATTGTCAACTAAAAATATCAACCCTAGATATTATATTATCATTCGCTTGTAAATTATCCACGCCCGGTGCTGCACCTATTACATAGGTACCATAACGATTAGCTTCATCTGAAATGAAGGAATTATCCAGCCAACTCCAAGAACTTTTGGAGAAAGGTTTCATTTGTCATAGCTCACCTCCATGGGGAGTACCCGTTCTTTTCACTAGAAAGAAATGTGGCACGTTGAGAATGTGTATTTATTACCGAGAACTCAACAAGATAACCATCAAGAATCGTTATCCACTCCTGCGTATTGATGACCTGTTTGACCAACTGTAAGGGTCAAGTATCTATTCAAAGATTGATCTTAGGTCGGGTTATTATCAATTGAGAGTCACGGAAACTGATGTTTCTAAGACTACTTTTCGAACTCGTCATAGACACTATGAGATTCTTGTCATACCTTTTGGTTTAACCAACGCTCCTGCTGTATTCATGGATCTTATGAACCATGCATGCACACCTTATCTTGATAAATTTGTGATCGTTTTCATTGACGACATCTTAATCTATTCCAAAAGCGAGAAAGAGCATGAGCAACATCTGCGATTGATTCTAGAGCTCTTAAAGAAGGAACAACTGTATGCCAAGTTTTCCAAGTGTGAACTTTGGCTGCGAACCGTACAATTTCTTGAACATGTAGTTGATAGTGAAGCAATACATGTTGATCCTATAAAAATCACCGTTAATCAGAAATTTTCAAGAACTAATCTTGGATGAAGTACATAAGAATAGATGTTCTAATCACCCAGACTCTTTTAGCTGAAATTTCATACAATATCAGTTATCACTCAAGTAGATCCCCACTGTAATTAAGTGTAAACTTTTCTTTAACAAAACGTTGATTGAATGATAATTTTTAGTCAACACTTCCAGTTAATTAAAGTTCATACATTTTACATCTCGAATCTTAAAAAGTGTCTTGCTGAGGACACATTCGTGATTCTATTGGATGATATTCGCATAAAATGCATTCCGGTGAAGAACCGATAGAGGGTATGGATCATGAGCTTAAAGGCTTGAAACAAAGCTCCATTCCTATTGTTAAGATCCGTTGGAATTCACGAAGAGGCCTCGAGTATACCTGGGAACGTGAAGACCAGATGAAGTCGAAATATTCACATCTATTCTCAACCGTTGATGCATCCGAGAAGTCTTCCTGAAACTTCGGGACGAAGTTTAAATTAACGGGGAGGTACTATAACAACCCTCACTTTTCCACTTCTAATTTGACTATTATAAACCTAGGGTTTCTTTGTATCTTTATGTGTATTAATGTCTAGTGTTGTTCTTTGAGCTTAATTAATACGATATAATTAAAGTCTATATTAATTGCAATATACTATAATTGATATTAACGTGTAATAAATAATTGTGGCACAATTATAAAATATAAAACTATAATGTAAAACTATAAACTAATTAAATGATTAATTAATATAATTATTGAATTAAATGATATAATATTTATATATTTATTACTAATTGGATAAATAAATAAATAAATAAAAGAGATAATAACAAATTTAAATAAAATCTAGAAACTTCTAAAATATTAGATAAGATTTTATTTTTATTTTATTATAACCAAAATATTTAAATTAAATATATTAAATTCGGATTTAATTAATTAATTAAGATAATGCTAAATTTAAATAGAATTCTAATATCTTTTTCTCCAAGAAAACTTTTCCCCTATAAATACACATTAAAAACCCTCATTTTTTTTATAAAAATTTATGGAAACTCTCCCAAGCCTTGAAAATATTTGAGGTACTTTTTCTCTCTTTTTCTTTTATTTTTTTTCTTTCGGTATATGCATATATGTACAAAAATTTAATAAAATAGCTATAAACTATTAAAATTCGTAAAAACAATTTTCCCAGGTTCTATTAATGTTGTAAAGATGATATAAGTCAAAAAGAATATTTTTATGATGTATTACATATTTATTTTAATTATATCTATCGGCTAGGGTTTATATAAGCTAAAATTAATAAAAAAAATAGAAAACGACTTCAAAAAGTGAAATAAAAATTTTCATAACTTCTTTTTAATGTATAAAGAGTTTTGGAATAGAAAACTTAATTTATTTGTTGTTCTAAATAATTATTACATATTTAGTATTGAAAAAAATATACATATATGTAAAATATAGTAATAATTCGTATAAAAATATAAGAACAGTAGGTTTTGCATTAAAAATACTTAGAACAGTTAAGGTTTGTATAAAAATAAATTTTGGAAGTTTTGGTGTATTATTATTAACTATTCGAATTATATGGTTAAACAATGCAAAATTCATAATAAATATTTAAAATAGAAAATAAAATATATATATAATTTTGCAGAGTTTATAAAATATATAGGAACCTGTAAAAAATATAAAAATTAATATATAGGTTGAATTAGTATTTATGCTATATTTAAACTCTTATTACATACTTACCAAAAATAAATACAAGATATATACTAAATAAATATAGGATAAGGATAAATAATTTTTATAAATTTTTATAAAGTTATACTAATTATATAAGGTCTGTAAAATTTATATTTTTAATTATTTAATATTTATTTGATTAATCGTGAATTTTGTGTAATATATACATGTATAAAAGATGTATGTGTAAGTATTATATATAATAAATAATTAATATATCAAAGGTATATAATTAATAATAAACATTGTTATGATATATTAGACAATAATAACTTAATAAACCTAAACTTATATATACTTAATATAATATAACTATTAGTGTATGATATGTAATACAAGTAATTAAATACTTAAGTTATTATTATACTATAATATTGTAAAGGAATAATATTATACTAATTTAAAAACTTATAGTATAATATAAAATAATTAAACTGTATTACAATTAATGAATATAATATAACTTATATAATAACATATAATATAATCTAAAGAAGGTTAATCAAGATTAGGTATGACTTATGCGAACTTCACCGCTACTCACGGTCGTAAGTGAATGATGTCTAGGTTACCATTTATAGGGATATCTTGTGGATC
The DNA here is from genome assembly GCF_046630445.1 of Rutidosis leptorrhynchoides. Classification (NCBI taxonomy): domain Eukaryota; kingdom Viridiplantae; phylum Streptophyta; class Magnoliopsida; order Asterales; family Asteraceae; genus Rutidosis; species Rutidosis leptorrhynchoides. Next base: position 268,324,182 of record NC_092341.1, on the reverse strand, counting down.
TCGAATGCCATGACTTAGATTCTGGTCAAGAGTCCTGGGCCCTCGGTTACATCTGGTCATTCCTGACTTATTTGATAGCAACGAAGTTTGAGTAAAGTTGTACAACGTCTTGCTAAAGATTATAACCCGAACTTTCTATAATTGGAAAGTTACTATAAGTGGAAGTTTTCCATAAATAGTAACCTTCCGAAAATGGGAATTCTTTTAGAAAACCAACACTATTACTATAGTTACTATATTAATACATACGTTGTCTGTTAGGCAATATCTAATCATACGTTCTATCTCTAGGTTGAGATCTCGATCACGTTCTTCCGTTCAGTTCATTCTTTTGTGGAATAACTCTTCTGTGCTACCAAGGTGAACTTCATAGCCCCGCTTTTTACTATTTATTAACTGTTTTACAACTTTTGGGGTGAGACACATGCTTTCTTTTAAATGATTTACAATTTAGACACAAGTACCTAAACTATTTGATATGCAATTTCGTGAGATTTTTGTTAAACATGTATTTATTGTTACATGCAAATCCCCGTCATAATATCATTAATTGCTGGAATTGGAATTTTGCAAGCTTAATTATTGTGAGTAGGCCTATTGAGAGTGACGTCTATACCCATTGGTGTAATCGTCAAGGGGGTACATAATAATGATTGCCGACACCCGTACAGTGTCAGGGGTTAATGTTTAGTTCGATATTATAACTCATTGCATATTGAATATTTTGATATTTTGAATTAAATCTTGTGGTCTAAAACTTATTATGATTGTTAAACCTATGATGTTCCCTCAACCTTTGTGTTGACAATTTAAGCATGTTTGTCTCAGGTGAAGATTAGCTTGTTTGCTGCCCTATGATGCGTAGTTAGCTATTGCATTGGAGTCCACATATTAGACTTATCATTTGTTATTTACATATGAATTTCATTATGTAAAACATTATTATGTTTCCGCTGCAAATTCAAATTTTGTTATATAACGTCTCATTTAGAGTCGTTTTCATTTATACATACTTGTGTTGTGATATTGTGAAGTCATATTTCCCCGACCCTATTTGGGGGTATGAAAGACGCTCTTTTGACCGTTTTGAATTTCTATCATATTATTCCTTTGTGTACGCATGACCTAACATGATACATATTATTTTAAGGCATATTATTTCACTCACAATGTAATTATGTATAATGCGTAACATTTTGAATCTAATATCACTTCATTAAACACGCTTTTTAAATCATTAATATGAGCCCCCAGATGGAGTAATATTTGGCGGCGCATGCTGAAATTCTCAAGATCACTCTAAAATGGCTGAACGAGCAAGACTCGCTGAGCGTGCTTGTCATTCGAGGTCATCTAGAATCCGAAAAAGACATCTTTCCTCGCAAATTTGCATCACACACCAAACACCACCGACGGTTCGTGGTGCTTGGCGATTTGTTTCTTTGGCCAAAATGTTAGATCTATCGTATCTTTTGACTCATAGCTCCGATTTAGTAACCGGTTTTTTTAAATCGTGTATTTTTTCGAGATCTATCTGTTGGCAAACTGCCGTAGGAGGTTTATCTCAAATATTTTTCGAAACGAGACCTCGAAAACCTTCAATTTTGCCCTTTTTTTTAATATTTAGACGCTCTTTTAACCGTTTTGAATTTATATCATATTATTCCTTTGTGTATGCATGACCTAGCATGGCACATATTATTTTAAGGCAGATTATTTCACTCACAATGTAATTATGTATAACGCATATAATTTTGAATCTAATGTCACTTTATTAAACACGCTTTTAGATGATTAATATGCGCTGCCAGATGGAGTAATATCTGGCGGCGCATGCTGAAATTCTCAAGATCACCCTAAAACGGCCGAAGGAGCAAGACTTTCTATGCGTGCTTGTCATTCGAGGTCATATAGATTCTGAAAAAGACATCTCTCTTCGTAAAATTTTCACCACGCACCAAACACCACTGACGGTTCGTGGTGCTTGGCGTTTTGTGTCTTTGGCCAAAATGTTAGATCTATCGTATCTTTTGACTCGTAGCTCCGACTTAGTCACCGTTTTTTTAAATCGTGTATTTTTTCGAGATCAATCCGTTGGCAAACTGCCGTAGGAGGTTTGTCCCAAATATTTTTCGAAATGATACCTCGAAAACCTTCAATTTTGCCTTTATTTAATATTTAGACGCTCTTTTGATCGTTTTGAATTTCTATCATATTATTCCTTTGTGTATGCATGACCTAGCATGATACATATTATTTTAAGGCATATTATTTCACGCACAATGTAATTATGTATAACGCATATAATTTGGAATCTAATGTCACTTCATTAAACACGCTTTTTAAATTATTAATATGCGCCGCCAGATAAAGTAACATTTGGCGGCTTATACTGAAATTCTCAAGATACCCTAAAACAGTCGAAGGAGCAAGACTCTCTGAGCATACTTGTCATTCGAGGTCGTCTAGATTCTGAAAAAGACGTCTTTCCTCGCAAATTTGCACCACGCACCAAACACCCCCGACGGTTCGTGGTGCTTGGCGTTTTGTGTTTTTGGTCCAAATGTTAAATCTATCGTATCTTTTGACTCACAACTCCGATTTAGTCACCGTTTTTTAAATCGTGTATGTTTTCGAGATCTATCAGTTGGCAAACCGGTGTAGGAGGTTTGTCCCAAATATTTTTCGAAACGAGACCTCCAAAAACTTTCAATTTTGCCTTTTTTTTAATAATTAGACGCTCTTTTGACCGTTTTTAATTTCTTTCATATTATTCCTTTGTGTATGCATGACCTAGCATGGTACATATTATTTTAAGGCATAGTATTTCACGCACAATATAATTTTGTATAACGCATATAATTTAGAATCTAATATCACTTCATTAAACACGCTTTTTAAATTATTAATATGCACCGCCAGATGGAGTAACATCTAGCGGCGCATGCTGAAATTCTCAAGATTTCCCTATAACGGTCGAACGAGCAAGACTCTCTAAGCGTGCTTGTCATTCGAGGTCGTCTAGATTCCGAAAAAGACATCTTTCCTCGAAAATTTGCACCACGCACCAAACACCCCCGACGGTTCGTGGTGCTTGGCGTTTTGTGTTTTTGGCCAAAATGTTAGATCTATCGTATCTTTTGAGTCGTAGCTCGAATTTAGTCACCGTTTTTTTTAAATCGTGTATTTTTTCGAGATCTATCTGTTGACGAACTGCCGTAGGCGGTTTGTCCCATATCTTTTTCGAAACGAGACCTCGAAAACCTTTAATTTTGTTTTTTTTAATATTTAGACGCTCTTTTGACCGTTTTGAATTTCTATCATATTATTCCTTTGTGTATGCATGACCTAACATGGTACATATTATTTTAAGGCATATTATTTCACTCATAATGTAATTATGTATAATGCATAAAATTTTGAATCTAATGTCACTTCATTAAATACGCTTTTTAAATCATTAATATGCGCCACCGGATGGAGTAATATTTGACGGCGCATGCTGAAATTCTCAAGATCACTCTAAAACGCCTGAACGAGCAAGACTCGCTGTGCGTGCTTGTCATTCGAGGTAATCTAGATTCCGAAAAAGACATCTTTCCTGAAATTTGCACCACACACCAAACACCACCGAAGGTTCGTGGTTCTTGGCGATTTGTGTCTTTGGCCAAAATGTTAGATCTATCGTATCTTTTGACTCGTTGCTCCGATTTAGTCACCGGTTTTTTTAAATCGTGTATTTTTTCGAGATCTATCTGTTGGCAAACTGCCGTAGGCGGTTTGTGTGATGACCCAGAAATTTTCGACCAAATTTAAACTTAATCTTTATATGAATTCGACACGATAAGCAAGGTCTGTAATGTTGAGTCTTAAATTTTTTTTTTCAATTGACCTTCGATTATTCCCGACGATTCATGAATCACTATTTGTAAATAGATACATGTATATTTAGATATATGAAAATATAATTTGAAATATTATATGAGTTAATTATTAGAATTTATTATATAAAATAAAATAAAGTATGATATTATAATTATTATTATTTAAAAGATATCTATATATATATAAATAAAGTATATTAAAAATAAATATTAAATGATTGCAATACTCGTTTGATGTTCCGATTGATATTAAGCGAGTTAAATTCAAGCTTATATTATTTTAAAATAAACGGTGATCCGAAAATGAGTTCTATAAATTTTAGGCTTACTAAAAATGTATTTAGGATCTAGTTATTAAATTTTAACACTTTTTATATTTCACCCATAAATGAGAGGGACAGTTAATGTAATTTTTATTTATTAAATTAATGATTGAATTTTATACCATAATGACCAAAATAAATAAATATAGTTACTGTAAAAATTTGGGATTTTTCTGAACACTTTTTATTCGCCACAGAGTGAACAACGGGGCACGATATAATAGCCCGTTAAAACTGTCGGCAGTATTAATTATTATGATTCACACGTTTATTTAAATTGGATTATAAAAATCATAATGTACTGTGTTTCTTATTTGTTTCCTTCTACTAAATAATTCATACACATCATATATACATACATAGAATGATATGTAACCACACCCACCATCTTAAAAACCAAAACACTACCATTTCTTTTACAATCACCTTTACTGATTCCTTTCACCATATCTCAACCATCGCCACCTTTACATAAAAACCGAACACTCTTATCACCTCAACTTCTTGCATGCTTTCTGTTTTGTGATCAACCCATCACCCTTTGTATAATCGCACACCACACCCACTTCTTGATCAACCTCCATCCTAAATCACCCACCATCACCAACGTTATTAATTTTGTTTTCTCTCTCTTTCTTTTCGTTTAGAACCGTAAACCATCACACACTTAAACTATCTCCTTCAACCTACAATTCACTCGATACTCGTTACTACTACTTCACTTTGTTCTCAGTTTCCATTCATCGTGAATCGCCACCACCCATTTCAACTTAAAACATCACCACCTTTCTTAATCACAAAAACCATCACCATCTTGAAACCACCATCATAAACCCACAATCACGGCCTCCCATCCACCACCTGCAACCGTCCTTTCAAAATTCTCACCTTGTGTTATAAGTTTAAAAATTATTACCTTGGTACCCACAGTGGATGCAGGTTGTCTTGGCAAACAAGCATGGGATATGCAGATATAAAAGCAATATTCGGTAGAGGACTAAAGCACGAACTCAACGTTTTGAGGTACCAAATGTGTAATTGTTAGAATGCAATTTAAATGCTAGAAACAATATTCGGAGCAAGTAATAGATGGTGAAGAAATATATATATATATATATATATATATATATATATATATATATATATATATATATATATATATATATATATATATATATATATATATATATATATATATAACTCCACGCAAAACTCGGTACCCCACTTACTCAACTACCCACGTGATATGGTCTAACATACTACAAATTTAAAACTAGCTAAACAACAACCAAATAAAAATATTTTTGATTGGTAGGCTTGTGGATCGATTGCTTTGGTTGAACTCGTCAATTTTGCTAAGTGGACCGAATTATACAGCTTGCTATTTGATTGAAGGAGTTCCTTTAGGATTAAGCAAATTTTGGGCCGTATTAATCTTTGTGTAGTTGGGCCACCCTATTTTATCTTGGGCCGAATATTTGTTCTTTCATTGAGTCAGTTTTACGTGGACTAGTGCTTGTTGTTGGGCCGAGGGTTTAAGGAATACACGATGAAGTCACGTGGACAATTTTGGTATGCGTTTCCAAAATCACAGCAATATAAATATTTATATGATGAAGATTAAGTGATTAAATGATGTATGATTAAGAAGAGATGATGATAGTTAGATTGTGATTAGGATAACGAGTATGTTGAGAATGAGAGATATTCGATGAAGTGAATGATGATGTTATCAAAATGGAAATATTACATAAAAATCACGATTTTGATTTTGATACATAAAAAGATAGGTGTTTTGATGATAGGATTAGGAAACGAAAAGGGTAATCACGATTAGGATAAGATCTTGATAATTGATTAAGTGAAGAAGATAATGAATAGAAATGGGTTATGATGATGGTAATGATATCACAGAAAATCGGGATAAAGGGATTCAAAATCCTATTTATTTTAGAATTGAAACACATAGCGTAATGGTTAAGGATGTTATCGGGTTAGCGGGACGTCGCGGGTTCAAACCCGGACTTGGGCAATTTTTTAGCTACTTCTTTGAGGTAGTATTACTATTACCATTATTATTATTATTGTTATTATTACTAATATTATATCTTTTATTATTATTATTATTATTATTATTATTATTATTATTATTATTATTATTATTATTATTATTATTATTATTATTATTAGAAAAATTATCATTTTTATCAAAATTATTATTATTATTATCATTATCACTAAAAGATCATTATTTTTAAATTTATCATTTTTATTATTATTATTATTATTTTTATCATTATTATTATTAGTATTATTAATATATCAAATAAAGATTTTCTAAATTAAAAATATATTTATGACATAAAACATAACTATATTAATATTTGTTTTTGTAATAAATATTAATTATCTATTTAAAGTATATTAGAATAAATATATCTAATTAAATTAATAATGAAACCTATAATTTATTAAAATAACAATTATATCACTATTAATATATAGTTTTGTTCGATTACAACTATATGTGTTAATATATATATACAAATGATATAGGTTCATGAATCCGAGGCCAACCCCACACTTGTTCAGTGTCGTCATATGTATTTTTACTACAAAATACAGTATTGTGAGTTCATTTGCTCCCTTTTACTCTTCACATTTTTGGGACTGAGAATACATGCGCTGTTTTTACAACAGCTTTATTAAATGCTTTTGAAATATATTTTGAACTGCGAATACATGAAATGCTTTTATAAATGTTTGACGAGATAGACACAAGCAAAGCATTCCTCGAATGAATAATGTAGACATGATAATTGCCACAGTTAAATTATGTGGACATGATAATTGCCACCGTTGAATTATGTGGATATGATAATTGCCACCGTTGAATTATGTGGACATGATAATTGCCACCGTTGAATTATGTGGACATGATAATTGCCACCATTGAATTATACCGTTGAATTATGTGGACATGATAATTGCCACCGTTGAATTATGTGGACATAATAATTGCCACCGTTGAATTATGTGGACATGATAATTGCCACCGTTGAATTATGTGGACATGATAATTGCCACCATTGAATTATGTGGACATGATAATTGCCACCATTGAATTATGTGGACATGATAATTGCCACCAATTGATGTGAATGTTATATATCGAGAGAATAATTTTTATACACAGGTTATGTGTATTAGTTTTTGTGCACGAGATATGTGTACAGTTACTAAGAATTGTGAAAATGGTTTCGTACACGAGAAAGGTGTACTGTATTTAAAAGATATCGCATGTACATTACAGGTGGGTATAGGATTCGGGCCCATTTGTACCATGCAGCATTTAAATATTGTGGTCTATCAAAATGATGAATTTTATTATTTTATGATAAACCAATGAACTCACCAACCTTTTAGTTGACACTTGAAAGCATGTTTATTCTCAGGTATAAAAGAAATCTTCCGCTGTGCATTTGCTCATTGTAAAGACATTATTTGGATTCGATCATCGCAATGGAACCAGATGTTGGTGACTTCGTCCAGATGGATTAGGACGGGGTATGACATGTGGTATCAGAGTGGTGGTCTTAGCGAACCAGGTCTTGCATTAGTGTGTCTAACTGATAGTTGTTTAGATGCATTAGTGAGTCTGGACTTCGACCGTGTCTGCATGTTAAAAGTTTTGCTTATCATTTAGTGTCGAAAATTATTTTCTTATCATCCTTAAAGTCTAGACACGTCTTACTGCCTCTATTGCATAGACTGTGTATAGATAAATTCATATCTTAGCGTATCTGTTATTGTTACCTTTGTCTGACAGCTTTCGTAGATTCCTCCGTAACTTATGGAATTTTAGTATTATATATGCATATGTAAAGTATTTATTGCAGGGTACTAATCTACATCCTATAATCTATTTCTTATCGAAAATACTTCATTTGATTGTACGAGATGAATCCCTCAACCAGTTCGAGTCCCTCAGATTCCTATAGCTATTCCGATAGTTATTCCGACAGCTATTCTGATATGGATTTCCACTCGAGCTCCGAAAGCAGTGTAACCGGAATGAATCAACCAATTAGCCATCATCTATTCTGGATAAATTGGAGATGAGTTTGTAGTTGACTTAATCAATGGAGACGCGAAGAAAGCGATCTTTTCCACCAACCAAATTGCCCTCTTGACGAATAACCCGAAGCACTTACCGGTGAACCAGTCCGAAACACCATTTTCACCCTCATTTCCCGAATATCTCACCACGATTATATTTTATCTAAAATTCTAAACCTTATTCATCCGCTCGTTTCGACCGACAATCATCCCGAAATAATAGAATAAGTCAACGAACTTCGCGCTCGAGTAATCAATTTGGAGAATATGGTGCAAAATTTACTAGCTTCAGCAACATCATCGGCACCAACAGTACCATCAGTAATAGCACTAGTACCATTAACAATCCATGCCTCAACATCTCATTCTGTACCTCGAGTATAATCATCATTCTACGTATCGTTCTATATCAATTATCTTCATTCTTCATGACGATTATGTAATCTTTAATGTTTTAGAGATTATGTACTCTAATTCTTGCCGTAAATCAGATGAGTTTAATATCATATTAACTCATTAAATCCACGATTTACATCTGAAGAAAATATATATGTATATATGTTTTCATAAGGATTCTAATTAAAAATTCTTTTGTACAAACTGTTAATGGTGAAAATATTTTAACGGATAGGTAATACCCGAGGAATATTTAGATTTCTCATTAATAAGTTACATTGTACATTCTTCTAATCTAATTCAACAGTCATTTACTATCCCACTTGCATCCATCGATATACGTATTCGTTCACCACAGAATAACCATTTTCATTCAATTTCATATTTGGATTTTGACTTATCAAAATCCAACAAGTGGCATAATGAAGAAAACATTGGACAAAATAAAATTTGTTAGAAACAAACAAATTAACTATGAGAAATTCTGTTAAGAATCTACGCTAACAATCTCCTAGCTAACTGTTAATTCCTTATTACATTTATTTATCGCAATTTAATTATCGCAATTTAAATTCTCGCAATTTTATTTATTGTCATTTAATTTCTGTTATTTATTTTACGCACTTTAAATATCCGGACACGTATACAAGGTTTTGACATATCATATCGACGCATCTATATATATTATTTGGAATAACCATAGACACTCTATATGCAGTAATGTTCGAGTTAGCTATACAGGGTTGAGGTTAATTCTACAATAATATATATACTTTAAGTTGTAATCGAGTCTGAGACATGTATACAATGGGTCACGAATACGTATTAATTAATTTGAATATTATATATTAAACTATATATGAATTATTGGATTACTAATTGTGGACTGCTAACGGTGGACTGTCAACATTGGACAATTAAAATGAACTAAAATATTGATTATAACATATGAAACTAAATAATTCTTCAAGTTTTCCACTTGATTTCATCTTAAACCTCATTTGTATCTTGATGATTACAATCTACGTTCAAACCCTTCATGAATCTTGAAAACACCTCAATTGAGAGGATGAACCAACCGCACTTCATCTACGGAAGAAAAGATTAACGCATATAGTTATGCACCTGAAAAATATTCGGAACTTGAGTAAACGTTTAACACGTATCTGTGTTAGCTCTTTTGGCGTTGTTATTACCGAAAATAGCTTTGCAATCCCTTTCCAAAGTAGCCAATTTTGTCACAGCTTCAGCAAATCAAGTTTGACTTTTTATTCGAATAAACTCTATTATAACTTTGATATATAAGGTTGCCTTTTGTCATCGTTATCAGAGAACCTTTTATATTCCACCATATTACCAGCAGACTTACCAGCAATTTCATTACTCATTGGCTTAAGTCTCTCCGACAAACCATTATGTTTATTCATTAAAACTCTATCATGTACTCATCGAAATCTTGTAACGATAATTGCCATACCAAATACCGGGAAGCATTAAACATTAATTCTCGAATTTCGCAGCGTACCTACGTCAACAGTTATATATCTATATATAACGTATATCTTCTGGACTTATGAATTTCAATTCGGAATCTCTGAATTTCTTAAAAGCACTCTAGCTTGCGAATCAGATCTCTGAGTTCTGAAAAAGCTGATGAAGCATCGAAAACTGAAGACTGTTTAAACAGTCAAAAGTTTGATAATAAAGAGCGACATACTGAAAAAGCTCAAAAGTTTTGATATTGATTAACGAATTGAGCAAAACATGAAGGAGGCTATGGACAAATCACAAAGACTAAACCTGCCTTCAAAGAATCCAAATGATTCAGTATTTGTTGAAGTCACTAACGAGTACCTTGCTCCTGACTCTAAACCTTTACGGACAATCTTCATCATCGTCCATCAATATTAGAAATTCTAAGATATCATCGTATCTATCATAATAAATATCCTCAATATTTCTGAAGATATTTTCATAACTATTCTTATCTGAAATCATTTATCTCTTCGCGATATCAGTATTACATCAGAAAGGAAACTGTTTTAGTTTCTAAATTCTGAAAAATTCGAATTTAAAATTTACATGTTTTTGAAGTAGTGTTGAGAATTGAAGCATGAGTTAGTATAATATAATGACACTTGATCAACGTGATTATATTACAGTAAGTCATGCTGAGTTTCTAATGAAATATGATGATTCACAGACTATAACGACATCATGTGTCATGTTACACGACTCTTACATTCTATCTAATCTCTAAACATATCGAGAACATATCTTCCCGATAATTCTATCTTTTCTCTTAAATTCTAGTAATTTAACCAATCAAGATCGTGTTATTACAATCTCTCTCTTAGAACATTAGTCATGTTCATTTGAAACTTCATACTTACGAATTCTGGACCATTATTCGTTTGACTTAAAGTCGGGAAGAGAAAACAAAAGGATGGAACTCCAAAATATAAAGAAAATGAAGAAGGTGGATTTATAGTGAAATATCCGACAGAGTAATAAAAATAGATTATCGCATTTAACCAATGAAGATCCTATTTCCTTAATTACCGAAGAACCAAATCTTATTATGAAGATTTTCTCTAAATTCCTTGATTTTCGGAAAATCAACCGTGACTACGTCACCGGTTAAGATGAACTTGCATTTACCCATTTCACTCTTTTGTGATAACTTCACTCGTACTCTTCACATAAACGAATTGTTTTATCCATATTACTCATTAATTATAAAACTCTAATTTTCAGCTCGTATGCGTCATGAAAACATACTTATTGTCAACCATGACTATCCCAATCAAATTTCGGGACGAAATTTCTTTAACGAGTAGGTACTGTGACGACCCGAAAATTTCCGACCAAATTTAAACTTAATCTTTATATGAATTCGACACGATAAGCAAGGTCTGTAATGTTGAGTCTTAAATTTTTTTTTTCAATTGACCTTCGATTATTCCCGACGATTCACGAACCACTATTTGTAAATAGATACATGTATATTTAGATATATGAAAATATAATTTGAAATATTATATGAGTTAATTATTAGAATTTATAATGTAAAATAAAATAAAATATGATATTATAATAATTATTATTTAAAAGATATCTATATATATAAATAAAGTATATTAAAAATAAATATTAAATAATTGTAATACTCGTTTGATGTTCCGATTGATATTAAGCGAGTTAAATTCAAGCTTATATTAATTTTAAAATAAACGGTGATCCGAAAATGAGTTCTATAAATTTTAGGCTTACTAAAAATGTATTTAGGATCTAGTTATTAAATTTTAACACTTTTTATATTTCACCCATAAATGAGAGGGACAGTTAATGTAATTTTTATTTATTAAATTAATGATTGAATTTTATACCATAATGACCAAAATAAATAAATATAGTTACTATAAAAATTTGGGATTTTTCTGAACACTTTTTATTCGCCACTGAGTGAACAACGGGACACGATATAATAGCCCGTTAAAACTGTCGGCATTATTAATTATTATGATTCACACGTTTATTTAAATTGGATTATAAAAATCATAATGTACTGTGTTTCTTATTTGTTTCCTTCTACTAAATAATTCATACACATCATATATACATACATAGAATGATATGTAACCACACCCACCATCTTAAAAACCGAAGCACTACCATTTCTTTTACAATCACTTTCACTGATTCCTTTCAACATATCTCAACCATCGCCACCTTTACATAAATACCGAACACTCTTATCACCTCAACTTCTTGCATGCTTTCTGTTTTGTGATCAACCCATCACCCTTTGTATAATCGCACACCACACCCACTTCTTGATCAACCTCCATCCTAAATCACCCACCATCACAAACATTATTAATTTTTTTTTCTCTCTCTTTCTTTTCGTTTAGAACCGTGAACCATCACACACTTAAACTATCTCATTCAACCTACAATTCACTCGATACTCGTTACTACTACTTCACTTTGTTCTCAGTTTCCATTCATCGTGAATCGCCACCACCCATTTCAACTTAAAACATCACCACCTTTCTTAATCACGAAAACCATCACCATCTTGAAACCACCATCACAAACCCACAATCACGGCCTCCCATCCACCACCTGTAACCGTCCTTCTGAAATTCTCACCTTGTGTGATAAGTTTAAAAATTATTACCTTGGTACCCATAGTGGACGCAGGTTGTCTTGGAAAACAAGCATGGGATATGCAGATATAAAAGCAATATTCGGTAGAGGACTAAAGCACGAACACAACATTTTGAGGTACCAAATGTGTAATTGTTAGAATGCAATTTAAATGCTAGAAACAATATTCGGATCAAGTAATAGATGGTGAAGAAATATATATATATATATATATATATATATATATATATATATATATATATATATATATATATATATATATATATATATATATATATATATATATATAACTCCACTCAAAACTCGGTACCCCACTTACTCAACTACCCACATGATATGGTCTAACATACTACAAATTTAAAACTAGCTAAACAACAACCAAATAAAAATATTTTTGATTGGTGGGCTTGTGGATCGATTGCTTTGGTTGAACTCGTCAATTTTGCTAAGTGGACCGAATTATACAGCTTGCTATTTGATTGAAGGAGTTCCTTTAAGATTAAGCAAATTTTGGGCCGTATTAATCTTTGTGTAGTTGGGCCACCCTATTTTATCCTGGGCCGAATATTTGTTCTTTCATTGGGTCAGTTTTACGTGGACTAGTGCTTGTTGTTGGGCCGAGGGTTTAAGGAATACACGATGAAGTCACGTGGACAATTTTGGTATGCGTTTCCAAAATCAAGATTAAGTGATTAAATGATGTATGATTAAGAAGAGATGATGATAGTTAGATTGTGATTAGGATAACGAGTATGTTGAGAATGAGAGATATTCGATGAAGTGAATGATGATGTTATCAAAATGGAAATATTACATAAAAATCACGATTTTGATTTTGATACATAAAAAGATAGGTGTTTTAATGATAGGATTAGGAAACGAAAAGGGTAATCACGATTAGGATAAGATCTTGATAATTGATTAAGTGAAGAAGATAATGAATAGAAATGGGTTATGATGATGGTAATGATATCACAGAAAATCGGGATAAAGGGATTCAAAATCCTATTTATTTTAGAATTGAAACACATAGCGTAATGGTTAAGGATGTTATCAGATTAGCGGGACGTCGCGGGTTCAAACCCGGACTTGGGCAATTTTTTAGGCTACTTATTGTTATTATTACTAATATTATATCTTTTATTATTATTATTATTATTATTATTATTATTATTATTATTATTATTATTATTATTATTATTATTAGAAAAATTATCATTTTTTATCAAAATTATTATTATTATTATCATTATCACTAAAAGATCATTATTTTTAAATTTATCATTTTTATTAGTATTATTTTTATCATTATTATTAGTATTATTAATATATCAAATAAAGATTTTCTAAATTAAAAATATATTTATGACATAAAACATAACTATATTAATATGTTTTTTGTAATAAATATTAATTATCTATTTAAATTATATTAGAATAAGTATATCTAATTAAATTAATAATGAAACCTATAATTTATTAAAATAACAATTATATCACTATTAATATATAGTTTTGTTCGATTACAACTATATGTGTTAATATATAAATACAAATGATATAGGTTCGTGAATCTGTGGCCAACCCCACACTTGTTCAGTGTCGTCATATATATTTTTACTACAAAATACAGTATTGTGAGTTCATTTGCTCCCTTTTACTCTTTACATTTTTGGGACTGAGAATACATGCGCTGTTATTACAACTGCTTTATTAAATGCTTTTGAAATATATTTTGAACTGCGAATACATGAAATGCTTTTATGAATGTTTGACGAGATAGACAAAAGCAAAACATTCCTCGAATGAATTATGTGGACATGATAATTGCCACCGTTGAATTATGTGGACATGATAATTGCCACCGTTGAATTATGTGGACATGATAATTGCCACCGTTGAATTATGTGGACATGATAATTACCATCGTTGAATTATGTAGACATGATAATTGCCACCGTTGAATTATGTGGACATGATAATTGCCACCGTTGAATTATGTGGACATGATAATTGCCACCGTTGAATTATGTGGACATGATAATTGCCACCGTTGAATTATGTGGACATGATAATTGCCACCGTTGAATTATGTGGACATGATAATTGCCACCGTTGAATTATGTGGACATGATAATTGTCACCAATTGATGTGAATGTTATATATCGAGAGAATGATTTTTATACACAGGTTATGTGCATTAGTTTTTGTGCACGAGATATGTGTACGGTTACTAAGAATTGTGAAAATGGTTTCGTACACAAGAAAGGTGTACTGTATTTAAAAGATATCGCATGTACATTACAGGTGGATATAGGATTCGGACCCATTTGTACCATGCAGCATTTAAATCTTGTGGTCTATCAAAATGATGAATTTTATTGTTTTATGATAAACCTATGAACTTACCAACCTTTTGGTTGACACTTGAAAGCATGTTTATTTTCAGGTATGAAAGAAATCTTCCGCTATGATTTGCTCATTGTAAAGAGATTATTTGGAGTCGATTATCGCAATGGAACCAGATGTTGGTGACTTCGTCCAGATGGATTAGGACGGGGTATGACAGTTTGTCCCAAATATTTTTCGAAACGAGACCTCAAAAACCTTCAATTTTGGTTTTTTTTTTTTTTTAATATTTAGACGCTCTTTTGACCGTTTTGAATTTCTATCATATTATTCCTTTGTGTATGCATGACCTAGCATGGTACATATTATTTTAAGGCATATTATTTCATTCACAATGTAATTATGTATAACGCATATAATTTTGAATCTAATGTCACTTTATTAAACACGCTTTTTAAATCATTAATATGCGCTGCCAGATGGAGTAATATCTGGCGGAGCATGCTGAAATTCTCAAGATCACCCTAAAACGGCCGAAGGAGCAAGACTCTCTAAGCGTACTTGTCATTTGAGGTCGTCTAGATTCTGAAAAAGACGTCTTTCCTCGCAAATTTGCACCACGCACCAAACACCACCGGCGGTTCGTGGTGCTTGGCGTTTTGTGTCTTTGGCCAAAATGTTAGATCTATCGTATCTTTTGACTCGTAGCTCCGATTTAGTCACCGTTTTTTTAAATCGTGTATTTTTTCGATATCTATCCATTGGCAAACTGTCGTAGGAGGTTTATCCCAAATATTTTTCTAAACGAGACCTCGAAAACCTTCAATTTTGCCTTCTTTTTTTTTTAATATTTAGATGCTCTTTTGACCGTTTTGAATTTCTATCATATTATTCCTTTGTGTATGCATGACCTAGCATGGTACATATTATTTTAAGGCATATTATTTCACGCACAATGTAATTATGTATAACGCATATAATTTGGAATCTAATGTCACTTCATTAAACACGCTTTTTAAATTATTAATATGCGCCGCAAGATAGAGTAACATCTGGCGGCGCATGCTTAAATTCTCAAGATCACCCTAAAATGGCCGAACGAGCAAGACTCTCTGAGCGTGCTTGTCATTCGAGATCGTGTAGATTCCGAAAAAGACATCTTTTCTCGCAAATTTGCACCACGCACCAAACACCACCGACGGTTCGTGGTGCTTGGTGTTTTGTGTCTTTGGCCAAAATGTTAGATCTACCTTATCTTTTGACTCGTAGCTCCGATTTAGTCCCCGTTTTTTTTAAATCGTGTATTTTTTCGAGATCTATCCGTTGGCAAATTGTTGTAGGATTTTTGTCCCAAATATTTTTCGAAACGAGACTTCAAAAACTTCAATTTTGTCTTTTTTAATATTAAGACGCATTTTTTTAATATGACCTAGCATGGTACATATTATCAAAAGGCATATTATTTCACGCACAATGTAATTATGTATACCGCATATAATTTGAAATCTAATGTCACTTCATTAAACACGCTTTTTAAATCATTAATATGCACCGCCAACATCTGGCGGCGCATGCTGAAATTCTCAAGATCACCCTAAAACGGCCGAACGAGCAAGACTCTTTGAGCGTGCTTGTCATTCGAGATCGACTAGATTCCGAAATAGACCTCTTTCCTCGCAAATTTGCACCACGCACCAAACACCACCGACGGTTCGTTGTGCTTGGCATTTTGTGTCTTTGGCCAAAACGTTAGATCTATCTTATCTTTTGACTCGTAGCTCCGATTTAGTCACCGTTATTTTTAATCGTGTATTTTTTTCGAGATCTATCTGTTGGCAAACTTTCGTAGGCGGTTTGTCCCAAATACTTTTCAAAATGAGACCTCGAAAACCTTCAAATTTGATTTTTTTTAATATTTAGATGCTCTTTTAACCGTTTTGAATTTCTATCATATTATTCCTTTGTGTATGCATGACCTAGCATGGTACATATTATTTTAAGGCATATTATTTCACGAACAATGTAATTATGTATAACGCATATAATTTTGAATCTAATGTCACTTCATTAAACACGCCTTTTAAATCATTAATATGCGCCGCCAGATGGAGTAACATCTGGCGGCGCATGCTGAAATTCTCAAGATCACCCTAAAACGGCCGAACGAGCAAGACTCTCTGAGTGTGCTTGTCATTCGAGATCGTCTAGATTCCGAAAAAGACATCTTTCCTCGCAAATTTGCACAACGCACCCAACACCACCGACGGTTCATGGTGCTTGGCGTTTTATGTCTTTGGCCAAAATGTTAGGTTTATCTTATCTTTTGACTTGTAGCTCCTATTTAGTCACCATTTTATTTTTAATCGTGTATTTTTTCGACATCTATCCGTTGGCAAACTACCATAGGCGGTTTGTCCCAAATATTTTTTGAAACGAGACCTCGAAAACCTTCAATTTTGCCTTTTTTTAATATTTAGACGCTCTTTTGACCGTTTTGAATTTCTATCATATTATTCCTTTGTGTATGTATGACCTAGAATGGTACATATTATTTTAATGCATATTATTTCACGCACAATATAATAATGTATAACGCATATAATTTGTAATCTAATGTCACTTAATTAAACACACTTTTTAAATCATTAATATGCGCTGTCAGATGGAGTAACATCTGGCGGCGCATGCTGAAATTCTCAAGATCACCCTAAAATGGCCGAACGAGCAAGACTCTCTGAGCGTGCTTGTCATTCGAGATCGTCTATATTCCGAAAAAGACATCTTTCCTCACAAATTTGCACCACGCACCAAACACCACCGACTGTTCGTAGTGCTTGGCGTTTTGTGTCTTTGGCCAAAATGTTAGATCTATCTTATCTTTTGACTTGTAGCTCCGATTTAGTCACCGTTTTTTTTAATCGTGTATTTTTTCGAGATCTATCTGTTGGCAAACTGCCGTAGGCGGTTTGTCCCAAATATTTTTCGAAATGAGACCTCGAAAACCTTCAAATTTGCCTTTTTTTTTAAATATTTAGACGCTCTTTTGACCATTTTGAATTTCTATCATATTATTCCTTTGTGTATGCATGACCTACCATGGTACATATTATTTTAAGGCATATTATTTCACGCACAATGTAATTATGTATAAAGCATATAATTTGTAATCTAATGTCACTTCATTAAACACACCTCTTAAATCATCAATATGCGCCGCCAGATGGAGTAACATATGGCGGCGCATGCTGAAATTCTCAAGATCACCCTAAAACGGCCGAACGAGCAAGACTCTCTGAGTGTGCTTGTCATTCGAGATCGTCTAGATTCCGAAACAGACATCTTTCCTCGCAAATTTGCACCACACACCCAACACCACCGACGGTTCGTGGTGCTTGGCGTTTTGTGCCTTTGGGCAAAATGTTAGGCCTATCTTATCTTTTGACTCGTAGCTCCTATTTAGTCACCATTTTATTTTAAATCGTGTATTTTTTCGACATCTATCCGTTGGCAAACTACCATAGGCGGTTTGTCCCAAATATTTTTTGAAACGAAACCTCGAAAACCTTCAATTTTGCTTTTTTTAAATATTTAGACGCTCTTTTAACCGTTTTGAATTTCTATCATATTATTCCTTTGTGTATGTATGACCTAGAATGGTACATATTATTTTAATGCATATTATTTCACGCACAATATAATAATGTATAACGCATATAATTTGTAATCTAATGTCACTTAATTAAACACACTTTTTAAATCATTAATATGCGCTGTCAGTTGGAGTAACATCTGGCGGCGCATGCTGAAATTCTCAAGATCACCCTAAAATGGCCGAACGAGCAAGACTCTCTGAGCGTGCTTGTCATTCGAGATCATCTATATTCCGAAAAAGACATCTTTCCTCACAAATTTGCACCACGCACCAAACACCACCGACGGTTCGTGGTACTTGGCGTTTTGTGTCTTTGGCCAAAATGTTAGATCTATCTTATCTTTTGACTCGTAGCTCCGATTTAGTCACCGTTTTTTTTAATCGTGTATTTTTTCGAGATCTATCTGCTGGCAACCTGCCGTAGGCAGTTTGTCCCAAATATTTTTCGAAACGAGACCTCGAAAACCTTCAAATTTGCCTTCTTTTTTTTTTTAATATTTAGACGCTCTTTTGACCATTTTGAATTTCTATCATATTATTCCTTTGTGTATGCATGACCTACCATGGTACATATTATTTTAAGACATATTATTTCACGCACAATGTAATTATGTATAAAGCATATAATTTGTAATCTAATGTCACTTCATTAAACACGTCTTTTAAATCATCAATATGCGCCGCCAGATGGAGTAACATATGGCGGCGCATGCTGAAATTCTCAAGATCACTCTAAAACGGCCGAACGAGCAAGACTCTCAGAGTGTGCTTGTCATTCAAGATCGTCTAGATTCCGAAACAGACATCATTCCTCGCAAATTTGTACCACGCACCCAACACCACCGACGGTTCGTGGTGCTTGGCGTTTTGTGTCTTTGGCCAAAATGTTAGGCCTATCTTATCTTTTGACTCGTAGCTCCTATTTAGTCACCATTTTATTTTAAATCGTGTATTTTTTTGACATCTATCCGTTAGCAAACTACCATAGGCTGTTTGTCCCAAATATTTTTTGAAACGAGACCTCGAAAACCTTCAATTTTGCCTTTTTTAAATATTTAGACGCTTTTTTGACCGTTTTGAATTTCTATCATATTATTCCTTTGTATATGCATGACCTAGAATGGTCCATATTATTTTAATGCATATTATTTCACGCACAATATAATTATGTATAACGCATATAATTTGTAATCTAATGTCACTTAATTAAACACACTTTTTAAATCATTAATATGCGCTGTCAGATGGAGTAACATCTGGCGGCGCATGCTGAAATTCTCAAGATCACCCTAAAATGGCCGAACGAGCAAGACTCTATGAGCGTGCTTGTCATTCGAGATCGTCTATATTCTGAAAAAGACATCTTTCCTCACAAATTTGCACCACGCACCAAAAACCACCGACGGTTCGTGGTGGTTGGCGTTTTGTGTCTTTGGCCAAAATGTTAGATCTATCTTATTTTTTGACTCGTAGCTCTGATTTAGTCAACGTTTTTTTTAAAATCGTGTATTTTTTCGAGATCTATCCGTTGGCAAACTGACGTAGGCAGTTTGTCCCAAATATTTCTCAAAATGAGACCTCAAAAACCTTCGATTTTGCCTTTTTTAATATTTAGACGCTCTTTTGACCGTTTTGAATTTCTATCATATTATTCCTTTGAGTATGCATGACCTACCATGGTACATATTATTTTAAGGTATATTATTTCACGCACAATGTAATTATGTATAGAGCATATAATTTGTAATCTAATGTCACTTAATTAAACATGCTTTTTAAATCATCAATATGCGCCGCCGGATGGAGTAACATCTGGCGGAATCCAGCGGCGCATGACGAAATTCTCAAGATTACCCTAAAACGGTCGAACGAGCAAAAATCTCTGAGCGTGCTTGTCATTCGAGGTCGTCTAGATTCCGAAAAAGACATCTTTTGTCACAAATTTGCACCACACACCAAACACCACCGACGGTTCGTGGTGCTTGACGTTTTGTGTCTTTGGCCAAAATATTAGATCTATCTTATCTTTTGACTCGTAGCTCTGATTTAGTCACCGTTTTTTAAATCTTGTATTTTTTTTTGAGATCTATCCATTGGCAAACCGCGGTAGGCGGTTTGTCCCAAATATTTTTCGAAACGAGACCTCGAAAACCTTCAATTATACCTTTTTTTAATATTTAGACGCTCTTTTGACCGTTTTGAATTTCTATCATATTAATCCTTTGTGTATGCATGACCTAGCATGGTACATATTATTTTAAGGCATATTATTTCACGCACAATGTAATTATGTATAACGCATATAATTTGGAATCTAATGTCACTTCATTAAACACGCTTTTTAAATCATTAATATGCGCCGCCAGATAGAGTAACATCTGGCAGCGCATGCTGAAATTCTCAAGATCACCCTAAAACGGTCGAACGAGAAAGACTCTCTGAGTGTGCTTATCATTCGAGATCGTCTAGATTCCGAAAAAGACATCTTTCCTCGCAAATTTGCACAACGCACCCAACACCACCGACGGTTCATGGTGCTTGGCGTTTTATGTCTTTGGCCAAAATGTTAGGTTTATCTTATCTTTTGACTTGTAGCTCCTATTTAGTCACCATTTTATTTTAAATCGTGTATTTTTTCGACATCTATCCGTTGGCAAACTACCATAGGCGGTTTGTCCCAAATATTTTTTGAAACGAGACCTCGAAAACCTTCAATTTTGCCTTTTTTTAATATTTAGACGCTCTTTTGACCGTTTTGAATTTCTATCATATTATTCCTTTGTGTATGTATGACCTAGAATGGTACATATTATTTTAATGCATATTATTTCACGCACAATATAATAATGTATAACGCATATAATTTGTAATCTAATGTCACTTAATTAAACACACTTTTTAAATCATTAATATGCGCTGTCAGATGGAGTAACATCTGGCGGCGCATGCTGAAATTCTCAAGATCACCCTAAAATGGCCGAACGAGCAAGACTCTCTGAGCGTGCTTGTCATTCGAGATCGTCTATATTTCGAAAAAGACATCTTTCCTCACAAATTTGCACCACGCACCAAACACCACCGACTGTTCGTGGTGCTTGGCGTTTTGTGTCTTTGGCCAAAATGTTAGATCTATCTTATCTTTTGACTTGTAGCTCCGATTTAGTCACCGTTTTTTTTAATCTTGTATTTTTTTGAGATCTATCTGTTGGCAAACTGCCGTAGGCGGTTTGTCCCAAATATTTTTCGAAACGAGACATCGAAAACCTTCAAATTTGCCTTTTTTTTTTAATATTTAGACGCTCTTTTGACCATTTTGAATTTCTATCATATTATTCCTTTGTGTATGCATGACCTACCATGGTACATATTATTTTAAGGCATATTATTTCACGCACAATGTAATTATGTATAAAGCATATAATTTGTAATCTAATGTCACTTCATTAAACACACCTTTTAAATCATCAATATGTGCCGCCAGATGGAGTAACATATGGCGGCGCATGCTGAAATTCTCAAGATCACCCTAAAACAGCCGAACGAGCAAGACTCTCTGAGTGTGCATGTCATTCGAGATCGTCTAGATTCCGAAACAGACATCTTTCCTCGCAAATTTGCACCACGCACCCAACACCACCGACGGTTCGTGGTGCTTGGCGTTTTGTGTCTTTGGGCAAAATGTTAGGCCTATCTTATCTTTTGACTCGTAGCTCCTATTTAGTCACCATTTTATTTTAAATCGTGTATTTTTTCGACATCTATCTGTTGGCAAACTACCATAGGCGGTTTGTCCCAAATATTTTTTGAAACGAGACCTCGAAAACCTTCAATTTTGCTTTTTTTAAATATTTAGACGCTCTTTTAACCGTTTTGAATTTCTATCATATTATTCCTTTGTGTATGTATGACCTAGAATGGTACATATTATTTTAATGCATATTATTTCACGCACAATATAATAATGTATAACGTATATAATTTGTAATCTAATGTCACTTAATTAAACACACTTTTTAAATCATTAATATGCACTGTCAGATGGAGTAACATCTGGCGGCGCATGCTGAAATTCTCAAGATCACCCTAAAATGGCCGAACGAGCAAGACTCTCTGAGCGTGCTTGTCATTCGAGATCATCTATATTCCGAAAAAGACATATTTCCTCACAAATTTGCACCACGCACCAAACACCACCGACGGTTCGTGGTGCTTGGCGTTTTGTGTCTTTGGCCAAAATGTTAGATCTATCTTATCTTTTGACTCGTAGCTCCGATTTAGTCACCGTTTTTTTTAATCATGTATTTTTTCGAGATCTATCTGTTGGCAAACTGCCGTAGGCAGTTTGTCCTAAATATTTTTCGAAACGAGACCTCGAAAACCTTCAAATTTGCCTTTTTTTTAATATTTAGACGCTCTTTTGACCATTTTGAATTTCTATCATATTATTCCTATGTGTATGCATGACCTACCATGGTACATATTATTTTAAGGCATATTATTTCACGCACAATGTAATTATGTATAAAGCATATAATTTGTAATCTAATGTCACTTCATTAAACACGTCTTTTAAATCATCAATATGCGCCTCTAGATGGAGTAACATATGGCGGCGCATGCTGAAATTCACAAGATCACCCTAAAACGGCCGAACGAGCAAGACTATCAGAGTGTGCTTGTCATTCGAGATCGTCTAGATTCCGAAACAGACATCATTCCTCGCAAATTTGTACCACGCACCCAACACCACCGACAGTTCGTGGTGCTTGGCGTTTTGTGTCTTTGGCCAAAATGTTAGGCCTATCTTATCTTTTGACTCGTAGCTCTTATTTAGTCACCATTTTATTTTAAATCGTGTATTTTTTCGACATCTATCCATTAGCAAACTACCATAGGCGGTTTGTCCCAAATATTTTTTGAAACGAGACCTCGAAAACCTTCAATTTTGCTTTTTTAAATATTTAGACGCTTTTTTGACCGTTTTGAATTTCTATCATATTATTCCTTTATGTGTGCATGACCTAGAATGGTACATATTATTTTAATGCATATTATTTCACGCACAATATAATTATGTATAACGCATATAATTTGTAATCTTATGTCACTTAATTAAACACACTTTTTAAATCATTAATATGCGCTGTCAGATGGAGTAACATCTGGCGGCGCATGCTGAAATTCTCAAGATCACCCTAAAATGGCCGAACGAGCAAGACTCTCTGAGCGTGCTTGTCATTCGAGATCGTCTATATTCCGAAAAAGACATCTTTCCTCACAAATTTGCACTACGCACCAAAAACCACCGACAGTTCGTGGTGCTTGGCGTTTTGTGTCTTTGGCCAAAATGTTAGATCTATCTTATTTTTTGACTCGTAGCTCTGATTTAGTCAACGTTTTTTTTAAAATCGTGTATTTTTTCGAGATTTATCTGTTGGCAAACTGACGTAGGCGGTTTGACCCAAATATTTCTCGAAATGAGACCTCAAAAACCTTCGATTTTGCCTTTTTTAATATTTAGACGCTCTTTTGACCGTTTTGAATTTCTATCATATTATTCCTTTGAGTATGCATGACCTACCATGGTACATATTATTTTAAGGCATATTATTTCACACACAATGTAATTATGTATAAAGCATATAATTTGTAATCAAATATCACTTAATTAAACATGCTTTTTAAATCATCAATATGCGCCGCCGGATGGAGTAACATCTGGCGGCATCTAGCGGCGCATGCCGAAATTCTCAAGATTACCCTAAAACGGTCGAACGAGCAAAAATCTCTGAGCGTGCTTGTCATTCGAGGTCGTCTAGATTCCGAAAAAGACATCTTTTGTCACAAATTTGCACCACACACCAAACACCACCGACGGTTCGTGGTGCTTGACGTTTTGTGTCTTTGGCCAAAATATTAGATCTATCTTATCTTTTGACTCGTAGCTCCGATTTAGTCACCGTTTTTTAAATCGTGTATTTTTTTTTGAGATCTATCCATTGGCAAACCGCGGTAGGCGGTTTGTCCCAAATATTTTTCGAAACGAGACCTCGAAAACCTTCAATTATGCCTTTTTTTTTTTAATATTTAGACGCTCTTTTGACCGTTTTGAATTTCTATCATATTAATCCTTTGTGTATGCATGACCTAGCATGGTACATATTATTTTAAGGCATATTATTTCACGCACAATGTAATTATGTATAACGCATATAATTTGGAATCTAATGTCACTTCATTAAACACGCTTTTTAAATCATTAATATGCGCCGCCAGATAGAGTGACATCTGGCAGCGCATGCTGAAATTCAAGATCACCCTAAAACGGTCGAACGAGAAAGACTCTCTGAGCGTGCTTGTCATTCGAGATCGTCTAGATTCCAAAAAAGACATCTTTCCTCGCAAATTTGCACCACGCACCAAACACCACCAAATGTTCGTGGTGCTTGGCGTTTTGTGTCTTTGGCCAAAATGTTAGATCTATTGTATCTTTTGACTCGTAGCTCCTATTTAGTCACCATTTGAGATCTATCCGTTGGCAAACTGCCATGGGCGGTTTGTCCCAAATATTTTTCGAAAAGAGACCTCGAAAACCTTCAATTTGCCTTTTTTTAATATTTAGACGCCCTTTTGACCATTTTGAATTTTTATCATATTATTCCTTTGTGTATGCATGACCTAGCATGATACATATTATTTTAATGCATATTATTTCACACACAATCTAATTATGTATAACGCATCTAATTTGTAATCTAATGTCACTTAATTAAACACGCTTTTAAAATCATTAATATGTGCCGCCAGATGGAGTAACATCTAGCGGCGCATGTTGAAATTCTCAAGATCACCCTAAAACGGCCGAAGGAGCATGACTCTCTGAGTGTGCTTGTCATTCGAGATAGTCTATATTCCGAAAAAGACATCTTTCCTCACAAATTTGCAGCACGCACCAAACACCACCGACTGTTCGTGGTGCTTGGCGTTTTGTGTCTTTGGCCAAAATGTTATATCTATCTTATCTTTTGACTCGTAGCTCCGATTTAGTCACCGTTTTTTTTAAATCGTGTATTTTTTTCGAGATCTATCCGTTGAAAAACTTTCGTAGGCGGTTTGTGGCAAATATTTTTCGAAACGAGACCTCGAAAACTTTCAATTTTGCCTTTTTTAATATTTAGAAGCTCTTTTGACCGTTTTGAATTTCTATCATATTATTCCTTTGAGTATGCATGACCTACCATGGTACATATTATTTTAAGGCATATTATTTCACGCACAATGTAATTATGTATAACGCATATAATTTGTAATCTAATGTCACTTCATTAAACACGATTTTTAAATCATCAATATGCGCCGCCAGATGGAGTAACATCTGGCGGCATCTGGCGGCGCATGCCAAAATTCTCAAGTTTACCCTAAAATGGCTGAATGAGTGTGCTTGTCATTCGAGGTTGTCTAGATTCCGAAAAAGACATCTTTCCTCACAAATTTAAACCACACACTAAACACCACTGACGGTTCGTGGTGCTTGACGTTTTTTGTCTTCGACCAAAATGTTAGATCTATTTTAACTTTTGACTCGTAGCTCCGATTTAGTCACCGTTTTTTTTAAATCGTGTATTTTTCGAGATCTATCCATTGGGAAACTGCTGTAGGCGGTTTGTCCCAAATATTTTTCGAAACGAGACCTCGAAAACCTTCAATTTTGCCTTTTTAATATTTAGACGCTCTTTTGACCGTTTTGAATTTCTATCATATATTTCCTTTGTGTATTCATGACCTAGCATGGTACATATTATTTTAAGGCATATTATTTCACGCACAATGTAATTACATATAACGCATATAATTTGAAATCTAATGTCACTTCATTAAACACGTTTTTTAAATCATTAATATGTGCCGCTAGATAGAGTAACATCTGGCGACGCATGCTGAAATTCTCAAGATCACCCTAAAATGGCCAAACGAGAAAGACTCTCTGAGCGTGCTTGTCATTCGAGATTATATAGATTTCGAAAAAGACATCTTTCCTCGCAAATTTGCACCACGCACCAAACACCACCGACGGTTCGTGGTGCCTGGCATTTTGTGTCTTTGGCCAAAATGTTAGATCTAATGTATCTTTTGACTCGTAGCTCCTATTTAGTCACTATTTGAGATCTATCCGTTGGCAAACTGCCATAGGTGGTTTGTCCCAAATATTTTTCGAAAAAAGACCTCGAAAACCTTCAATTTGCCTTTTTTTAATATTTAGACGCCCTTTTGACCGTTTTGAATTTTTATCAAATTATTCCTTTGTGTATGAATGACCTAGCATGATACATATTATTTTAATGCATATTATTTCACACACAATCTAATTATGTATAACGCATCTAATTTGTAATCTAATGTCACTTAATTAAACACGCGTTTAAAATCATTAATATGCGCCGCCAGATGGAGTAACATCTGGCGGCGCATGTTAAAATTCTCAAGATAACCCTAAAACGGCCGAACGAGCATGACTATCTGAGCGTGTTTGTCTTTCGAGATCATCTATATTCCGAAAAAGACATCTTTCCTCACAAATTTGCACCACGCACCAAACTCCACCGACTGTTCGTGGTGCTTGGCGTTTTGTGTCTTTGGCCAAAATGTTAGATCTATCTTATCTTTTGACTGGTAGCTCCGATTTAGTCACCGTTTTTTTTTAAATTGTGTATTTATTCGAGATCTATCCGTTGGCAAACTGTCGTAGGCGGTTTGTCCCAAATATTTTTCGAAACGAGACCTCGAAAACCTTCAATTTTGCCTTTTTTAATATTTAGAAGCTCTTTTGACCGTTTTGAATTTCAATCATATTATTCCTTTGAGTATGCATGACCTACCATGGTACATATTATTTTAAGGCATATTATTTCACGCACAATGTAATTATGTATACCGCATATAATTTGTAATCTAATGTCACTTCATTAAACACGATTTTTAAATCATCAATATGCGCCGGCAGATGGAGTAACATCTGGCGGCATCTGGCGGCGCAAGCCAAAATTCTCAAGATTACCCTAAAATGGCCGAACGAGTGTGCTTGTCATTCGAGGTCATCTAGATTCCGAAAAAGACATCTTTCCTCACAAATTTGCACCACACACCAAACACCGCTGACGGTTCGTGGTGCTTGACGTTTTGGGTCTTCGGCCAAAATGTTAGATCTATTTTAACTTTTGACTCGTAGCTCCGATTTAGTCACCGTTTTTTTAAATCGTGTATTTTTTCGAGATCTATCCATTGGCAAACCGCTGTAGGCGGTTTTTCCCAAATATTTTTTGAAACGAGACCTCGAAAACCTTCAATTTTTCCTTTTTAATATTTAGACGCTCTTTTTGACCGTTTTGAATTTCTCTCATATAATTCCTTTGTGTATGCATGACCTAGCATAGTACATATTATTTTAAGGCATATTATTTCACGCACAATGTAATTACGTATAACGCATATAATTTGGAATCTAATGTCACTTCATTAAACACGTTTTTTAAATCATTAATATGTGCCGCCAGATAGAGTAACATCTGGCGACGCATGCTGAAATTCTCAAGATCACCCTAAAACGGCCGAACGAGCAAGACCCTCTGAGCGTGCTTGTCATTCAAGATCGTCTAGATTCCGAAAAAGACATCTTTTCTCGCAAATTTGCACCACGCACCAAACACCACCGGCGGTTCGTGGTGCTTGGCGTTTTGTGTCTTTGGCCAAAATGTTAGATCTATCTTATCTTTTGACTTGTAACTCTTATTTAGTCACCATTTGAGATCTATCCGTTGGCAAACTGCCATAGGCGGTTTGTCCCAAATACTTTTCGAAACGAGACCTCGAAAACCTTCAATTTTGCCCTTTTTAATAATTAGACTCCCTTTTGACCGTTTTGAATTATTATCATATTATTCTTTTGTTTATGCATGACCTAGCATGATACATATTATTTTAATGCATATTATTTCACGCACAATCTAATTATGTATAACGCATATAATTTGTAATCTAATGTCACTTAATTAAACACGCTTTTAAAATCATTAATATGCGCCACCAGATGGAGTAACATCTGGCGGCACATGCTGAAACTCTCAAGATCACCCTAAAATGGCGGAACGAGCAAGACTCTCTGTAACGACCCGGCTTTTTTTGACTTGCTTTTGTGCTTTGTGCTTTCACGAAACTTCACATATGTGCGTACTGAGCTAGTTTATGCTCTGGGATCTTATTTAATGATTAATTACTTTCATTAATATCTTACAACGTGCTATTAAGTGTGTAATCACTTAATTTGATCCCCAAATGCTTTAACGACCGTTGGTGTCACTTGACATTTGAAACGGGCTATGTACTTGGTACACATTTAACTTTGGTCATAATCGGAATATTATGACTACGTAATACTAATTGTTATTTTATAATAACAATTACTTGGGTTTTTAGATGCTTAATTACGCTTAGTAATTTACTAGAACACACTAGTTAGTCTAGTTGGACTTTCTGCCTTGTTGGACTTTAGCCCACCCTACTCTAGCTAGTGGACCATTTAATTAGCCCAATTATAAATGGATTATGACCCATTTATATGTAAGACAAATGTCTATTTATAAGAGCCAACATGCTAGCATTTATGTCCACCATTATCACTAATGTTGCATGAGATCCTAACATAAGCACCAACTTTAGAAAACCGCTAACCAAAAAGTAAATCTTGTCCCCCCTTTGTCCCCCTCAAAACCCACAGCCATGAGGGCCTCCCCACCCCATTTCACACTTGATCTCATTCACAATTTACACACACTTACTCTCTTATTTTCTCTCTAGTCTTTCTCACTCTAAAACTTGTAAGTTTCTTGATTTTCTTCTTCTTATTCTTTCTTTATTTTCTACATCATCATCATCATTAAAAGATCAAGCTTTTTAGCTTCTTGATCTTGTTATATCTTGTAGATTTAAATTTTGGTTTGAATCCTTCAAGAACATGAAAGATTCAAGCTTTCTAGCTTTGAATCTTCATTACTTTGTTGGATCTAAGTTTCCTAGCTTATGATTCCTTTATTTTGTTAAAAAGATCAAAACTTATGTTTATGATCTTCATGTAACTTGAAGATCTAGTCTTTTGCTTTAAGGATCTTCAAGAAGATTAAAGATCCAAGCTTTCTAGCTTAGAGTTTCATTATTTTGTTAAAGATCTTAGCTTTTTAGCTAATGGTCTCATTACTTTTACTAGATCTTAGCTTTCTAGCTTATGGTCTCATTAATCTTGTAAAGATCCAAGCTTTCTCGCTTAGGGTTTCATTACTTTGATCAAATCTATGTAACTTAAAGTCTTGCTTGTTTGATTGAATCAAAGTTTGTAGCTTTAAAAGGACAAAAGTTGAAACTTTATTGGGTTTATGCCATAAAGAGGCAACCTTGATGTTCAAAACTTGTAAAATGTTAGTTTTTACTTTTAGTTGTGTGTTGATGGTTGAACCTTGGTCAAGGTGATGCTAAAACATCAAAGAGTTGTACACTTGAGGCTTATACGCATCAAGGATGAGAACCGTGATGAGCATCAAGCACCAAGAAGCCCACCGGAGCACTTACTTACTATTTTTAGGGGTCTGATCAGGCACCTGGGCTACTGGAAAAGTTTATTTCCAGATATTTCGTTTCGAGTAGATGACTTTTCGTTTAAGACTCGCCTAAATCCGATATATGGTTTAGGATTTATAGCCTTTCGAAAATCACTACGCCTTTGTAACGACGTGCTGAAAATTCTGACCTACTCGCACTTAAACCATTGCCACTGTTAAACGAAGACGATTTAGGTTCTGAAAATTGATTAACAGTTAGTGGACTCACATACAGAGCCATGGCCACTGACTACGTGTCTATTCGATTTGTATAGAGGTCGTAACAGCTGTCCAAAGTCAGCCTTTTGTTTCGATCTCTATTCTTGTTAAACTTACTTTAGCTTTGATGAATGATGATGATGATGACACTTAAACTTAATTTATGCACTTTTAAACCTTTTGAGACAACATACCGACTTAGTAACCTTTGACTTAGGTTGACGATCTTTCGGACCGACTTACTACTTGCATGCTTTTCATATCAACTTTTACTGCTTATTCACTGTGAGTTATAGCATCCCTTTTTACTTTAACTATTTTTGGGACTGAGAATACATGCGCTTTTTACGTTTTACATACTAGACACGAGTACTTAAACTTTATATATGTGTGGGTAACATAACGGCACAAAGATTCCCCTTAGCTCGGTAATGTTTAATCATTGGTTTCTGAACCGTGAACGCGAATCTTAGATATGGATCCATAGGGTTTGACAACCCCACTCGGGCTAGTCGTGCTAGCAGACAATGGGTGTTTAATACTTCGAGGACAAACGCACTCGCCAAGTGCACTTTTAGGGGGTGATATACATACGTTAAGTCTAGTTACCGGGTGCCCACGGTTAAGCATATACTTTTCATACTGTTTGAATACGAATTAAACTGCTGGCTTTAAGCACTGAAATCTCGTGGTCTACATTACATTACTGAATACAAACAAACTATAGCTCACCAACATTCGTGTTGACTTTTAAGCGTGTATTTCTCAGGTGCTTAGACGTTGTTGCTTCCGCTATTAGACTTGATGTCTTGGTGTTATAGACTTGTTGTTATGGACCTGCTGTGTTAGATTTCCGCCGCATTACTTAGAGATGTCTCAATCATGAAACTTTTATTTTGCATTCATAACTTACGTTATTTTCAAACAATGGCTTTGTAACGACCTTTGGGTCACATACTTATGTTAATGCTTCTATTCATAGGAAGCACGTTATCTTTTCTAAAACGTTATCTTTTCATGAATGCAAAACTGGTTTTCAAATAGCATATAGTGTTTGACCTTGTAATGATCCTGTTGTTGATGATCCGTACATGATAGTTTTGTACGGGGCGTCACACTCTCTGAGCGTGCCTGTCATTCGAGATCATCTATATTCCGAAAAAGACATCTTACCTCACAAATTTGCACCACGCACCAAACACCACCGACTGTTCGTGGTGCATGGCGTTTTGTGTCTTTGGCCAAAATGTTAGATCTATCTTATCTTTTGACTCGTAGCTTCGATTTAGTCACTGTTTTTTTTAAATCGTGTATTTTTTCGAGATCTATCCATTGGAAAACTGACGTAGGATGTTTGTCCTAAATATTTTTCGAAACGAGTCCTCGAAAACCTTCAATTTTGCCTTTTTTGAATATTTACACGCTCTTTTGACCGTTTTGAATTTCTATCATATTATTCCTTTGTGTATGCATGACCTAGCATGATACATATTATTTTAAGGCATATTATTTCACGCACAATGTAAATATGTATAACGCATATAATTTGGAATCTAATGTCACTTCATTAAACACGATTTTTAAATCATTAATATGCGCCGCGAGATTGAGTAACATCTGGCGACGCATGCTAAATTCTCAAGATCACCCTAAAACGGCCAAACGAGCAAGACTCTCTGAGCGTGCTCGTCATTCAAGATCGTCTAGATTCTGAAAAAGACATCTTTCCTCGTAAATTTGCACTACGCACCAAACACCACCGACGGTTCGTGGTGCTTGACGTTTTGTGTCTTTGGCCAAAATGTTAGACCTATCGTATCCTTTGACTCGTTGCTCCGATTTAGTCACCGTTTTCGTGCTTGTCATTCGAGGTCGTCAAGATTTCAAAAAAGACATCTTTCCTCGAAAATTTGCACCACGCACCAAACACCACCGACGGTTCGTGGTGCTTGGCGTTTTGTGTCTTTGGCCAAAATGTTAGATCTATCGTATGTTTTGACTCGTAGCTCCAATTTATTCACCGTTTTTTTAAAATCGTGTATTTTTTCGAGATCTTTCCGTTGGCAAACTGCCATAGGCGGTTTGTCCCAAATACCTTTCGAAACGAGACCTTGAAAACCTTTAATTTTGCCTTTTTTAATATTTAGATGCTCTTTTGACCGTTTTGAATTTCTATTTATTATTCTTTTATGTATGCATGACCTATCATGATACATATTGTTTTAAGGCATATTATTTCACTCACAATGTAACTATGTATAACGCATATAATTTTGATTCTAATGTCACTCCATTAAACAGGCTTTTTAAATCATTAATATGCGCCGCCAGATGGAGTAACATTTGGCGACGCTTCTGAAATTCTCAGAATTACCGTAAAACGCCCGAGCGGGCAACACTCTCTGAGAGTGCTCATCATTAAGAAACATCTTTCTTCGTAAATTTGCACCACGCACCAAACACCACCGACGGTTCGTGGTGCTTGGCGTTTTGTGTCTTTGGCCAAAATGTTAGATCTATCGTATCTTTTTACTCGTAGCTCCGATTTAGTTTTTTTTTAAATCGTGTATTATTTCGAGATTTATCTGTTGGCAAACTGACGTAGGTAGTTTGTCCCAAATATTTTTCGAAACGAGACCTCGAAAACCTTCAATTTTGCCTTTTCTTAATATTTAGACGCTCTTTTGACCGTTTTAAATTTCTATCATATATTTCCTTTGTGTATGCATGACCTAGCATGGTACATATTGTTTAAGGCATATTATTTCACTCACAATGTAACTATGTATAACGCATATAATTTTGAATCTAATGTCACTTCATTAAACACGCTTTTTAAATCATTCATATGCGCCGCCAGATAGAGTAATATTTGGTGGCGCATGCTGAAATTCTCAAGATCACCCTAAAACGGCCGAAAGAGCAAGACTCTCTCAGCGTGCTTATTATTCGAGGTCGTCTAGATTCCAAAAAAGAAACATCTTTCCTCGCAAATTCGCACCACGCACCAAACACCACCGACGGTTCTTGGTGCTTTGCCATTTTGTGTCTTTGGTCAAAATGTTAGATCTATCGTATCTTTTGACTAGTAGCTCCGATTTAGTCACCGTTGTTTTTAAACCGTGTATTTTTTTTGAGATCTATCCGTTGGCAAACTGCCGTAGGCGATTTGTCCCAAATATTTTTCGAAATGAGACCTCGAAAACCTTCAATTTTTTGCCTTTTTTAATATTTAGACGCTCTTTTGACCGTTTTTAATTTCTATCATATGATTCCTTTGTGTATGCATGACCTAGCATGGTACATATAGTTTTAAGGCATATTATTTCACTCACAATGTAACTATGTATAACGCATATAATTTTGTATCTAATGTCACTTCAATAAACAGGCTTTTTAAATCATTAATATGCACCGCCACATGGAGTAACATTTGGCGGCGCATGCTGAAATTCTCAAGATCACCCTATAAAAGCCGAACGAGCAAAACTCTCTGAGCGTGCTTGACATTTGAGGTCGTTTAGATTTCGAAAAAGAAACATCTTTCTTCAAAAATTTGTACCACGCACCAAACACCACCGACGGTTCGTGGTGCTTCGCGTTTTGTGTCTTTGCCCAAATGTTAGATCTATCGTATCTTTTGACTCGTAGCTCTGATTTATTCACCGTTATTTTTTAAATAGTGCATTTTTTACGAGATCTATCCATTGACAAACTGCCGTAGGCGGTTTGTCCCAAATATATTTCGAAACGAGACCTCAAAAACCTTCAATTTTGCCTTTTTTAATATCTAGACGCTCTTTTGACCGTTTTGAATTTCTATCATATTATTCCTTTTTGTATGCATGACCTAGCGTGGTATATATTGTTTTAAGGCATACTATTTCACTCACAATGTAACTATGTGTAATGCATATAATTTTGAACTAATGTCACTTCATTAAACACGCTTTTTAAATCATTCATATGCGCCGCCAGATGAGTAATATTTGGCGGCGAATCCTGAAATTCTCAAGATCACCCTAAAACGGCCGAACGAGCAAGACTCTCTAAGCGTGCTTGTCATTCGAGGTCGTCAAGATTTCGAAAAAGACATCTTTCCTCGAAAATTTGCGCCGCGCACCAAACACCATGACGGTTCGTGGTGCTTGGCGTTTTGTGTCTTTGGCCAAAATGTTAGATCTATCATATGATCTATCATATCTTTTGATTCGTAGCTCTAATTTATTCACCTTTTTTTTTAAATCGGGTATTTTTTCAAGATATATCCGTTGACAAACTACCGTAGGCGGTTTGTCTCAAATACTTATCGAAACGAGACCTCGAAAACTATCAATTTTGAATTTTTAATATTTAGACGCTCTTTTGACCGTTTTGAATTTCTATCATATTATTCCTTTGCGTATGCATGACCTAGCATGGTACATATTGTTTTAAGGCATATTATTTCACTCACAATGTAACTATGTATAAGGCATATAATTTTGAATCTAATGTCACTTCATTAAACACACTTTTTAAATCATTCATATGCGCCACCAGATGGAGTAATATTTGGCGGCGCATGCTGAAATTCTCAAGATCACCCTAAAATAGCCGAACGAGCAAGACTCTCTGAGCGTGCTTGTCATTCGAGGTCGTTAAGATTTCGAAAAAGACATCTTTCCTCGAAAATTTGCACCACGCACATAACACCACTGACGATTCGTGGTGCTTGGTGTTTCGTGTCTTTGGCCAAAATGTTAGATCTATCGTATCTTTTGACTCGTAGCTCCATTTTATTCACCGTTTTTTTAAAATCGTGTATTTTTTCGAGATCTATCCGTTGGTAAACTGTCGTAGGAGGTTTGTCCCAAATATTTTTCGAAACGAGACATCGGAAACCTTTAATTTTGCCTTTTTTAATATATTCAGACGCTCTTTTGACCGTTTTGAATTTCTATCATATTATTCCTTTGTGTATGCATGACCTATCATGGTACATATTGTTTTAAGGCGTATTATTTCACTCACAATGTAACTATGTATAACGCATATAATTTTGAATCTAATGTCACTTCATTAAACAAGCTTTTTAAATCAATAATACGCGCCGCCAGATGTAGTAACATTTGGCGGCGCACGCTGAAATTCTCAAAATCACCGTAAAACGGCCGAACGAGCAACACTCTCTGAGCGTGCTCATCATTTGAGGTCGTCTAGAATCCGATAAGGAAACATCTTTCCTCGCAAATTTACACCACGCACCAAACACCACCGACGGTTATTGGTGCTTGCCGTTTTGTGTCTTTGGCCAAAATGTTAGATCTATCGTATCTTTTAACTCGTAGCTCCGATTTAGTCATCGTTTTTTTAAATCATGTATTTTTTCGAGATTTATCTATTGGAAAACTGCCGTAGGCGGTTTGTCCCAAATATTTTTCGAAACGAGACCTCGAAAACCTTCAATTTTGCCTTTTCTTAATATTTAGACGCTCTTTTGACCGTTTTGATTTTCTATCGTATTATTCCTTTGTGTATGCATGACCTAGCATGGTACATATTGTTTTAAGGCATATTATTTCACTCACAATGTAACTATGTATAACGCATATAATTTTGATTCTAATATCACTTCATTAAACACGTTTTTAAATCATTCATATGCGCCGCCAGATGGAGTAATATTTGGCGGCGTATGCTGAAATTCTCAAGATCACCCTAAAACGGCTGAACGAGCAAGTCTCTCTGAGCGTACTTGTCATTTGAGGTCGTCAAGATCCCGAAAAAGACATCTTTCCACGAAAATTTGCACCACGCATCAAACACCACCGACGGTTAGTGGTGCTTGGCGTTTTGTGTGTTTGGCCAAAATGTTAGATCTATCGTAACTTTTGACTCATAGCTCTGATTTATTCACCGATGTTTTTTAAATCGTGTATTTTTTCGAGATCTATCCGTTGGCAAACTGTCGTAGGCGTTTTGTCCCAAATATTTTTTAAAACGAGACCTCGAAAACCTTCAAATTATCTTTTTTTTTTTTGATATTTAGACGCTCTTTTAACCATATTGAATTTTGTATCATATTATTCCTTTGTGTTTGCATGACCTAGCATGGTACATATTGTTTTAAGGCATATTATTTCACTCAAAATGTAACTATGTATAACGCATATAATTTTGAATCTAATGTCACGTCATTAAACACGCTTTTTAAAACAATCATATGCGCCGCCAAATGAAGTAATATTTGGCGGCGCATGCTAAAATTCTCAAGATCACCATAAAACAGCCGAACGAGCAAGACTCTCTGAGAGTGCTAGTCATTCGAGGTCTCCAAGATTCCGAAAAAGACATATTTCCTCGAAAATTTGCACCACGCACCAAACACCACCGACGATTCTTGGTGCATGGCATTTTGTGTCTTTGGCCAAAATATTAGATCTATCTAATCTTTTGA
This sequence comes from Rutidosis leptorrhynchoides, assembly GCF_046630445.1. NCBI lineage: Eukaryota > Viridiplantae > Streptophyta > Magnoliopsida > Asterales > Asteraceae > Rutidosis > Rutidosis leptorrhynchoides. Next base: position 268,286,982 of record NC_092341.1, on the reverse strand, counting down.
CTCGTAGCTATGATTTATTCACTGTTTTTTTAAACCGTGTATTTTTTCGAGATCTATCCATTGGAAAACTGCCTTAAGCGGTTTGTCCCAAATATTTTTCGAAACGAGACCTCAAAAACCTACATCTTTGCCATTTTTTAATATTTAGAGGCTCTTTTGACCATTTTGAATTTATATCATATTATTCCTTTTTGTATGAATGACCTAGCATGGTACATATTTTTTTAAAGCATATTATTTCACTCCAATGTAACTATGTATAACGCATATAATTTTGAATTTAATGTCACTTCATTAAACACGCTTTTGAAATCATTAATATGCGCCGCCAGATGGTGTAACATATGGCGGCGCATGCTGAAATTCTAAAGATCACCCTAAAACGGCCGATCGAGCAAGACTCACTGAGCGTTGTTGTCATTCAAGGTCGTCTAGATTTCGAAAAAGAAACATCTTTCCTCGCAAATTTGCACCACGCACCAAACACCAACGATGGTTCGTGGTGCTTGGCATTTTGTGTCTTTGGCCAAAATGTTAGATCTATCGTATCTTTTGACTCGCAGCTCCGATTTATTCACCGTTATTTTAAATAGTGTATTTTATCGAGATCAATCCATTGGCAAACTGCCGTAGGTGGTTGATAATGCTAAAAACGAACATATATTTCATAGCATTATTCCTCAAGAAAGACAAGCTTTTAGTTGCAATTGTTCTATTTACAAGTGATATTCGTTTAAATAATAAAAGGTGAAGACAAAAGACAGATTCGACGAATTGAAGACACAAATGACCAAAAAGCTCAAAAGTACAAAAGACAATCAAAAAGGTTCCAATTATTGATAAGAAACGTCTCGAAATTACAAGAGTACAAGATTCAAAACGCAAAGTACAAAATATAAAATTGTACGCAAGGACGTTCGAAAATCCGGAACCGGGACCAGAGTCAACTCTCAACGCTCGACGCAACGGACTAAAAATTACAAGTCAACTATGCACATAAATATAATATAATATTTAAATAATTCTTATAATTATTTAATTTATTATATTATTTATAAAACTGTCGGCAGAAGAAAACAACCAAATATGAGCCTCCCCAGCTGGCCATGCGATCGCATGGCCTGGAAGGCATAAATCCATGCGATCGCATGAGCCCCAGTTCCAGCCCACATGCCTATAAAAATCGAGCTTTGGTGCACCACAAATCCATCTATCTTTCTCTTCTCTCCATTCATACGTAATATTTATATTTATAATTTATATTTTAATTTTAATTTTAATTATAATTCTAATAATAAGGGTATGTTAGCGAATATTGTAAGGGTGTAAGTCGAAATTCTGTCCGTGTAACGCTACGCTATTTTTAATCATTGTAAGTTATGTTCAACCTTTTTACATTAATGTCTCGTAGCTAAGTTATTATTATGCTTATTTAAAACGAAGTAATCATGATGTTGGGCTAATTACTAAAATTGGGTAATTGGGCTTTGTACCATAATTGGGGTTTGGACAAAAGAACGACACTTGTGGAAATTAGACTATGGGCTATTAATGGGCTTTATATTTGTTTAACTAAATGATAGTTTGTTAATGTTAATATAAAGATTTACAATTGGGCGTCCCTATAAATTACCATATACACTCGATCGGACACGATGGGCGGGGTATTTATATGTATGAATAATCGTTCATTTAACCGGACACGGGAATGGATTAATAGCCACTAGAATAATTAAAACAGGGGTGAAATTATGTACAAGGACACTTGGTATAATTGATAACAAAATATTAAAACCTTGGGTTACAATCAGTCGACATCCTGGTGTAATTATTAAACAAAGTATTAAAATCTTGTTACAGTTTAAGTCCCCAATTAGTTGGAATATTTAACTTCGGGTATAAGGATAATTTGACGAGGACACTCGCACTTTATATTTATGACTGATGGACTGTTATGGACAAAAACCAGACGGACATATTAAATAATCCAGGACAAAGGACAATTAACCCATGGGCATAAAACTAAAATCAACACGTCAAACATCATGATTACGGAAGTTTAAATAAGCATAATTCTTTTATTTCATATTTAATTTTCTTTATTTTATATTTAATTGCACTTCTAATTATCGCATTATATTTATTGTTATTGTATTTAATTGCACTTTTAATTATTGTACTTTTTAATTATCGCAAGTTTATTTTATCGCACTTTCATTTTACGCAATTTCATTATCGTTATTTACTTTACGCTTTAAATTAAGTCTTGTATTTATTTATTATTTTACATTTGGTTTTAACTGCGACTAAAGTTTTAAAATCGACAAACCGGTCATTAAACGGTAAAAACCCCCCCTTTTATAATAATAATATTACTTATATATATATTTGTATTTTTATAAAAGTAAACTAATATAGCGTTAAACTTTGTTTAAAAAGATTCCCTGTGGATCGAACCGGACTTACTAAAAACTACACTACTGTACGATTAGGTACACTGCCTATAAGTGTTGTAGCAAGGATTAAGTATATCCATTCTCTAAATAAATAAATATCTTGTGTAAAAATGTATCGTATTTAATAGTATTTCCTTGTAAAAATTAATAGCTATTTTCTATATACCTCGCACGACATCAAGTATTTTTGGCGCCGCTGCCGGGGAAAGTCTTAAAAGCCGGAAGCGCAACGCTATATATAAAAAAAAAAAGATTTTTACTTTTAGTACGCTTTTGTAAAAATACGTTTTAAATATTCAAAAATATTAAAAGAAAAACAAAAATATAAATATTTTTTTTTAAGAGTTTGGTAAATATTTAAGTTTTATAAAGTTTCTTTATTTCTATTTTTTTTTAGTTTGTAAAAATATAAGTTTTATTTAATTTATAAATATATTTTATATTTTACAGCATAAAAAAAAATTATTAATTCGGCCTGTACTGTAGCAGCCCACTCTGTGTCCCGAAACCCTAGCCCATGCGATCGCATGGCTGGGCAACTGAGGACTCATGCGATCGCATGAGCCCATCTGACACGCCAGACTGCAGCCAGCAATCATTACGGAGTATAATTATTAATTATAATTAATTATAACCCTAATTAGGGTTTAGGTTATTTTATTATTTAGATTAGTTTTAATTAATTTGTATTTAAAATTTTAATTAGTTTTTATAAATTACAAAATTAATAGTTTAATAAAATAAAGAATATAAAAATAATATTTTTATAAAAATTGTACTTTTTACAACTTTTTGTATATTTTTATATTTTGTCCCTTTTTAATCGTTTTAGCGTAATATTTGTATTTTTAGCTCATACTTAGTTTTAAATATAGTTTTTGCCATAGTTATTTTTACTTCTAGATTCTTAGGCTTTGCCGTAGAATTCCTTAAGTGCTTTTTCTTTAGATTAAGATTTAAGTGCTTTAGAATTTTGCGACGCCTTTTTAAGTTTTAGTTTCTTTTTAAGTTATTTCCATTTGGGATATAGTTTTTCCTGTAAGCTTTAATATTTTTAGACGACTTTTACCTATGTATCAATTATCATTCCAATTAGTAATCTCAATTTGCGATTATAATTTTAAGTTAGTTGTAGTAATAAGGTTAGGTTAGTCAAGTGTTTTTTAAGTTTTATAAGTTTCTTTTATTTTTCCGTCACCTTTTATTTTTCAACCATTTTTCTTTTTCGACATTTTTCCGACGAACTCTTTTTCTTTCTTATTTCTCATTATTCTAGTTTTAGGACATAGATTTTTGTTCTACTCCTTATCTAAATTTCTTAAAATTACGAAAATTTATTTTAAGTGGTTAAATTGATAGACATCAAAATTTTCTGGTTCGTAGTAATAGTTGGATTTGTACGTGGACCGGGTTATTGGAGCCAAACAGTCCTCAATTATATTGAGACCAAACGAATCCTGCCCCTCTGCTGCATCTTTTGGCTATTCGAAACGTGGGCAAAATCAGAAAAGTCTATTGATTGGATAACTTATTATAATTTTTCTTTCCTTTTAAAAACTAATAGGATATTCAGTGAATGCACCGAGCAAGACGTTCACCACCTTTTGTACGTTCACCACCTGTAACTAGATCAAGACATTTAGCAAATATTACCGCTGTTGATTTCTCTTTAGACTCGTCATCCAGTCCACCAAGTACTTCAGTTCAAATTTCCGATAATCCATTTTTTGAACCCGACCTCACAATTGAGAATCCGGAGAATATTCAGGAACGATTCGTAGATCCTGAACCACTAAACTTTCCTCCGGAACCACCAATCATTCAAACAGAGATTGTTGAGGAACGAACCATTAAATCAGAATCCTTTAGTGATTCCGATTCAACAAATTCAATTATGGAGAATCTGGAACCTTTAAGTATGGAAGACCGAATGAGAGCTAAACGCACTGGCCAAGGTCACGCAATTACTCATCCAGACATTAATACGCCAGATTATGAAATCAAAGGACAAATTCTACACATGGTAACTAATCAATGCCAATTTAGTGGTGCGCCGAAAGAAGATCCAGATGAACATTTACGTACCTTTAATAGGATCTGCACACTATTTAAAATAAGAGAAGTGGAGGATGAACAGATATATCTCATGTTATTTCCCTGGACTTTAAAGGGAGAAGCCAAAGATTGGTTGGAATCGTTACCTGAAGGGGCGATTGATACATGGGATGTTTTAGTTGAAAATTTTCTTAAACAATTCTTTCCTACATCTAAAGCCGTAAGACTTCAAGCAGAAATTGTTACGTTTACACAGAAGCCAAATGAAACTCTATGTGAGGCGTGGACTAGATATGGAAAGTTATTAAGAGGATGTTCGCAACATGGTTTAGACACTTGTCAAATAGTACAAATATTCTACCAAGGATGCGACATCACTACAAGGAAAGACATAGATATAGCAGCTGGTGGTTCTATTATGAAGAAAACCGAAACTAATGCTAACAAAATTATTGATAACACTGCTTCCCACTCACATGAGTGGCACCAAGAAAAAGATATCGTTAGATCATCTAAAGCAGCTAGAGCCGATTCTAGCCATGACTTAGATTCCATTTCCGCAAAGATAGATGCTGTCGAGAGACGAATGGAAAAGATGACTAAAGATATTCACTCAATACGAATTAGTTGTGAGCAGTGTGGAGGACCACATTTGACAAAAGATTGTCTCAGTATTGAATTAACAATGGAACAAAGAGAGAATATTTCATACATAAACCAAAGGCCTGGAAATAATTATCAGAATAATTATCAACCGCCAAGACCGATTTACAATCAAAACCAGAATTATAACCGAAATATTCCATACAACAACCAACAAGGTCCTAGCAATCAACAAGTATCCAATAATAATTACAATCAGCAAAGACCGAATTTTCAAAATAAACCACCACAACAAACCGATGATAAAAAACCGAATTTAGAAGATATGATGACAAAGCTAGTTGAAACTCAAACGCAATTTTTCACACCTCAGAAACAAACCAATGAACAAAATGCTCAAGCATTTAGAAATCAACAAGCTTCTATTCAAAATCTGGAACAAGAAGTAAGTAACCTAGCAAGGTTAATAGGTGAAAGAAAACCGGGAAGTCTACCTAGTGATACAAATACTAACCCCCGGAATGAAACAGCTAAAGCCATTACCACAAGAAGTGGTACAACACTTAAACCACCTGAAATACCTGTAACTTCTGATGAAGCTATTCCTACTCCACAAGAACCACAACCTGATCAAGATAAGGAAAAAGAACCGGTAGTTGAAAAGGTTAATGAAGATAACACAGTTAAGGCTAAACCTTATGTTAAACCATACCAACCACCACTTCCTTACCCGAGTTAAATGAAGAAAGAGAAACTTGAAGCCGAGCAATCCAAATTCTTGGATATGTTTAAACAAATAAATGTGAATCTTCCTTTCATTGATGTGATTTCAGGAATGCCTAGATATGCTAAATTCTTGAAAGATCTAATCTCAAATAGAAAGAAAATGGAAGAACTCTCGGCTGTTACCATGAATGCTAATTGTTCAGCAGTGCTGTTGAATAAGATACCAGAAAAACTATCTGATCCAGGAAGTTTCACAATTCCATGTTTTCTGGGTAGTCTTAGTTCAATAGAAGCATTGGCCGACTTAGGTGCTAGTATAAATCTAATGCCGTATTCACTATACGCTAAACTAGACCTTGGAGAATTGAAACCAACCAGAATAAGCATACAACTAGCCGATAGATCAATAAAATATCCTAGAGGGATAATGGAGAACATGCTAGTTAAAGTTGGTACTTTAGTATTTCCAGTAGATTTTGTTGTTTTGGACATGGAAGAAGATTCTCAAGTTCCTCTCATATTAGGAAGACCATTCTTAAACACGGCTAAAGCAATGATAGACGTGTTCGGTAAGAAATTGACCCTAAGTATAGAGGATGAGAGTGTTACCTTTTCAGTTGATAGAGCAATGCAACAACCATAATCTGCAGATGATACATGTTATTATATTCAAACTATAGATGCACATGCAGAATTATTAGAAGAATTTCCAGAATTACAAGGAATAGGAGAATGTTCTTTAGGAGAAGGTAATGAACCAATTGATGAAGCTGAAATATTAGCTACACTTATAGCTAATGGATATGAACCAACAACAGAAGAAATTTAAATGCTAAAAGAAGAAGACAAATATCGATATAAATCATCGATAGAAGAACCTCCGAAATTAGAGTTAAAGCCACTTCCAAACCATTTGGAATACGCTTATTTACATGGTGAATCTGAATTACCTGTAATAATATCGTCTTCTCTTACTGAAAATGAGAAATCACAACTCATTTCTGTGTTGAAAGCTCATAAACCAGCCATTGCATGAAAGATTCATGATATTAAAGGAATAAGTCCTTCGTATTGCACACATAAAATCCTTATGGAAGAAGGTCATAAAACGTATGTGCAACGCCAACGAAGACTAAATCCTAATATGCAAGATGTAGTTAAGAAAGAGATTATTAAACTGCTAGATGCAGGTTTAATTTATCCAATCTCTGATAGTCCATGGGTAAGCCCAGTTCAATGCGTGCCTAAGAAGGGTGGCATGACTGTCATTACAAATGAGAAAAATGAGCTTATTCCTACTAGGACTGTAACAGGATGGCGTGTATGTATTGATTATAGAAAATTAAATGACACCACCAGAAAAGATCACTTTCCCTTACCTTTCATTGATCAAATGTTGGAAAGATTAGCCGGAAATAGTTACTATTGTTTTCTAGATGGATTTTCCGGATATTTTCAAATTCCAATAGCACCCGAGGACCAAGAGAAAACCACATTCACGTGCCCTTATGGTACTTTTGCTTACAAACGCATGCCATTTGGACTTTGCAACGCCCCTGCAACCTTTCAAAGGTGTATGATGGCGATTTTTCACGACATGATAGAAGAATGCATGGAAGTTTTCATGGATGACTTTTCAGTCTTCGGTGATACATTTGAATCATGTCTAGTTAATCTGGAACGAATGCTTATTAGATGCGAACAATCAAATCTAGTACTTAATTGGGAGAAATGCCATTTCATGGTTAAAGAAGGCATCGTTCTTGGACATAAAATTTCAAAAGAAGGAATTGAAGTGGATAGAGCTAAAGTAGATGTAATTGCTAAACTTCCACATCCCACCAATGTTAGAGGAGTTAGGAGTTTTCTAGGGCATGCCGGTTTTTACCGACGTTTCATAAAAGATTTTTCTAAAATTGCCACTCCTATGAATAAACTCCTAGAAAAGGATGCTCCATTCATCTTTTCAGATGAGTGTATCAAATCTTTTAATATTCTTAAAGAAAAACTCACTAATGCACCGATCATGATAACACCAAATTGGAATCTACCATTTGAACTAATGTGCGATGCAAGTGATTTTGCAATGGGAGCCGTTTTAGGACAAAGGATTGAAAAACGATTTCAACCTATATATTATGCTAGTAAGACATTACAAGGAGCACAAACGAACTATACAACTACTGAAAAAGAACTCCTTGCTATTGTCTTTGCTTTTGACAAATTTCGATCATATCTCGTTCTAGCAAAAACGGTGGTCTATACCGACCATTCTGCTCTTAGATACCTATTTTCAAAACAAGATGCTACACCAAGATTAATCCGTTGGATCTTACTCTTACAAGAATTTGATATTGAAATCCGAGATAAAAGAGGAGCAGAAAATCTCGCCGCTGATCATCTTTCTCGTCTTGAAAATCCCTAATTAGAAGTTCTAAATGAATCGGCCATACAAGACAACTTTCCTGATGAATATCTATTGAAGATAGATTATAAAAAAATCCCATGGTTTGCAGACTATGCAAACTACTTAGTTTGTGGATTCCTTGAAAAAGGATTATCGTACCAAAGACGAAAGAAATTCTTCAGTGATATAAAACACTATTTTTGGGAAGATCCACATCTGTTTAAAAGTTGTCCCGATGGAATAATACGCCGATGTGTATTTGGAGATGAAGCTAGTAAAATATTAAACCATTGTCACACAGGACCAACATGAGGGCATTATGGGCCTCAACTAACAGCAAGAAAAGTTTATGATGCTGGATTCTATTGGCCTACAATTTACAAAGACGCGCACCTTCTTTGCAAATCCTGTGATGCTTGTCAAAGGGCTGGAAAAATAAGTCAACGTGATGAAATGCCACAAAATGTCATCCAAGTATGTGAAGTATTTGACATTTGGGGTATTGACTTTATGGGTCCATTTCCAAAATCTCATAATAATCTATATATACTCGTAGCCATTGATTATGTATCTAAATGGGCGGAAGCACAAGCTCTCCCAACAAACGATGCACGAGTTGTAGTCAACTTTTTAAAACGTCTTTTTGCAAGGTTTGGAACACCGAAAGCTTTAATAAGTGATCAGGGTACTCATTTTTGTAATAATCAACTTGAGAAAGTTCTTAAAAGATATGGAGTAACTCATAAAATCTCCACCGCATATCATCCACAAACAAGTGGACAAGTTGAAAATACCAACCGAGCTTTAAAACGTATTCTAGAGAAAACCGTAGGATCAAATCCGAAGGAATGGTCCATTAAATTGGAGGATGCACTCTGGGCTTTTAGAACAGCCTACAAAACTCCAATTGTAACCACACCTTTTAGACTTGTTTATGAAAAAGCATGTCATCTTCCAGTAGAAATTGAACACAAAGCATTTTGGGCTTTGAAGACATGTAATCTTGATTTACATGAAGCCGGACGTCTACGATTAAGTCAACTAAACGAATTAGAAGAATTAAGACATGAAGCATACGAAAATTCGTTAATCTATAAAGAAAGAACGAAGAAATGGCATGATAAAAGAATTAGAAGTTCAAAAGAATTTAAAGAAGGAGACAGAGTTCTTCTTTTCAATTCACGATTCAAGCTATTTCCTGGAAAATTGAAATCAAGATGGTCTGGACCATTCATAGTCAAAAGAGTTTTCCCATACGGAACGATAGAATTAATAAATTCAAATGGGATTGAATTTAAAGTTAATGGTCACAGAGTTAAACATTACATACATTGTCCGATGGAAGTCGACAACGAAGTTAATCACAATTTCGACACCACAGCTAACTAAGTGTGGGGAGAATCAAGTCTTTAAAGGATAATATGTATTTCTGTTAGAGTTAGATTGTCTGTTTTCGTGTAGTTCTCGAAAATGGAACCCGAATGGTCTTTCCCTAGCAGACCCTAAAGAACTAGTCTTCTCCCCCCATTCTGAATTTTTATTTTTTTTTAGGTTTTTACAAAATGAAGACTGCCTGTGAACTAAACCATGGTCTAATGCTACACGCTTTGATCACTAAACGTAATAATAATACACTACCGAGTGAAATAGTATCAGTAATCAGAGAAAGAATGGACGGAGTTAGAAAAGAATCCAGATGCGAAGATAATAAGTTACAATTTGGTAAAGGAAAATCAAAATCTGTAGCAAAAAGAAGAGCACGACACCTAGAACGATGTCACAAATGCGGAAAATGGTCACATGGAGGTAAATGTTCAAATAATCAAACCTATTCAAATACCGAATTTGTTACTTTATGCAGAGACGGACCGTTCATATGTTTAGAAGAAAAGACACTGAATGCTCGAGGTTACGCCTATGAAGCCATGGAAAACCAATTAAACCGACTATCTTATGAATGGGATAGATCATATAACTAAGAAATCTATTTCACAGGTATGTCTGTACATTTTTTTTTTATTTTTTTTAACCTTTTGATAATAAACGCTAATTTGTTCGCTATAAAGTATTAAATTGGTATTAAATAAAATTAGGTTTGGCGACCGAAATTATTGATATCATTCAAAAATTTATTACATCACTGCGAAATTTAACGTTTATTCTTAAGGTATAAATATCTTTAATCAATCAACCCAAAATATTTCAAAAATTCGTCATGAGTTAAATTAGGTCTTGGAACCGAAATTACTTTACCGAAAAGAGGGGCGCATATTTTTGATAATATTTGATTGATTAAAGTGGGATAAAAAGCCAAAAAGATTTTTAATTTTATTTTTACCATGTTTTTAAAATTAATATTTAAATCTTAAATTAATATTGTAAACTTTGTAAAAATAATATATTTAAAATTGTAAATATTTGAAAAATTAATATAAGTTTGGTGTGAATTTATAATATGAATTTTTAAATTAAGTTTGGTGTGAATTTTTAATTTTTAAAATATAAATTTTTAATTTTATGCATTTCAAATTTTAAGTTTGGTGTGAATTTTTAATATTAATTTTGAATTTTATTTTTAAGTTATGTGAATTTAAATACAAAAATTTACTTTATCTCATTAAGTTAAAAATACGATTTTTAAAATTCGTCGTAAGTTGAAGACTAGGTCTTTGAACCGAAATTGCTTTACCCAAGGGAGGGACGAGAACTTTTATTATCACTATTTTTAATCTTATTGAAGTAAGGTATACAAAAAAAAAAAAAAAAAAAAATTAAAAAAACCAAAAATCTAAGCTTTTAAAACAATCGCTTGAAAAAGACAAATTTTAAAATTTTGTCGAAGGACGGATTAGGACATCGATCCGAAACGACCTCGTCCTAAGAAAAAGGGAAATAAAATTTTAAAAATTAATCACTTAATTGTTTTATAAGTTAATTTAAAAAAAAAAAAAAACTGAAAACACTGTACCCGGACCCCCATGCGATCGCATGGGTTTTACACTTCAACTCCATGCGATCGCATGGAGCTGAAATCCAGGCCAGAAACAAATACAGCAGCGAGCTCTTCACCACAACACACACACATTCACGAACCAACTCCAAAAATTCACCAATTTTCGCCATTTTTCCACCGTAATTCGTCATTTTTCTTGCTCTAATCATGCCTAGATTCTCATTCTTCAGCAAATTGGTAAAAATTACACCCCTAAACTCTATAAATTCCTAGTTTTTGTGATAATTTCCAATTTTTTACCTAATGCAATTTTGTTAATTTCTAGTGTAATTAGTGTTAAATTGTTAGTATTTTATGCATGTATAACCTAGATTGATGCTATTTAACATGATTTGAAGCCAAAAACTTCAAAATTTTCAGAAATCTAGGGTTTGTGTTCTTGAGCAATTTGGGGCTTTTTGATATAAACAGGTTATGGCCGATTTTTGTCATGAATTATTGCTAAATTGAGTAGTGTAACATGTTTAGATAGTTAAATGATCCAAACAATGATCCTAAACATGATTTTTGGAGATTAAAGTAGACTTTTTAAGTCCAAAATTCATGAACTTGATTAATTTGATATATTTGCCATTTGAGACTTGTTTAATTATTAGTAATGAATATTTTGACATGTTATTTAAGTTAAATGCTTATGAATTTTGTATACATTTTCATATGTGCTTATTTGAAAAGTGTAGAATTGTGAAAAATTGTGAAAATGTGTATAAGTTTAATTTTGATTTAACATGTTATAGTGATTGTTTTAAGTTTTTATTTTGCTAACACTAATGCATATTTGGATGCACAAATTTTATGTTTAATGTGTTTTACAGAGAGCCGATACTAGAGGTTCAGGAGCATCATCATCTAGATGACCAGCACCAACACCAGAACCAGAAATGCAACACGAACAAGAACCACAACAAGAACAACAACAACAGCCTGATCAGCACATACCTTATTATGATCCGGTACAGTTTGTTGATGAATTCATAGTATTCCCAATGAGGCCGCCAGTAGAATTCCCAACGATTCCTGAGCACACTCTACATCCTAATCTGAGATTTGATAGAAGATGGAGAGATTACGAGACATATCAAAGGAACAAATTCAAATTGGTAACAAAAAATGTAGAGGTGCCAAGGGTAATCGATTGGGCCCTTTGGAAACGGTCCATCTAGCTGACCGTGTTAGACAGCTTTTAGTTCAAAGGTATGGCAGTTCTTCTTTTACAGATTGGGAACGTCTTTTCACCATTCATAGACCTGTATATAAGGAATGGTGTGTTGAGTTGATAAGTACTGTATCACTTGATACAAATATAGTTAGAATAGATGATAGAAGATTTCTTAGGTTTATCCTTGGCGGTAGGATGTACAGAATGTCCATGTTGGACACGGCCAGGGCTTTACAGATATATACTCCTAGTGAGTTGCTATTACCCGATTGTACAAACTTGATTCATTATGGTGAACGGGTAGATAGTAACTTTGACGCTGACGCCATTTGGAGGCGTATGTCACATTTTGATGTTTTTACACGAGCAGAAGGACACTCCTATACACATATTGACAGAGCCGAGCTTCGTATTATTCATAGATTTTTGGCTAACTCGATTACACAAAGAGGTCATAATAAAGAAAAAATTACCTTATATGATTTATTCTACCTAAAGTGTATTCGGGATCCTAGAAGCTTTGTCAATATCCCTTACTGTGTTGCTTTTTATTTATCTAAAATGGTAGAGGGAATGCAGGACTGGAGTATAATAGGAGGAGGTATTTTTGTTACTCTCATTGGAGAGTATTTAGGTGTTGATAGGAACCAAGGGGGTCCATTACAGATTTGTAGAGAACAGGTTGAGCCCTTAGGATTGAAAGTTTATGTGGGTGCTAAGGTATTGAAAAGTAGACGTAACCAGGCAGTACCCTATGAGGGATCTCATCCTCAGGTAGAGAGAGGCTCAGACGAGGAAATGGAGGAGGCGGAAGACATTAGGGATGTCTTTCGAGATGCTATTCTTGACGTCCATGTTCGTATAGATGAGGAAGCAATGACGAACGCGGCAAGACATAGTATGTATGAGCAGTGGAACTCCGAGCGAGTATACGAGGATTATAGGCGACGCCAACACGATAGCTGGTTAGTTCATCAGCACCAAATCATGAGCCAGCTATCATATCAGGTACCAAATAACTATGTACCTACTCGACCTGCTCATTTTCCGTCACATAGCCCCGATATCCGACCACCCTTTAACCGGTATGACTATAACCAAGCCTATCAGAACACCTATAACCAACAATGGAACCCACCCGATGAGATGAACTGGAACCCCTATCCAGACTGATTTAGTTCCATTTGGTTATTTTTATGATTTTTATGTTTTTATCTTTTGACTTTTTCATGTTTAAACTTATGTTATTGGATATATTTGTGTAATTTTTATTATTTTATTATTATTGTGTACTAATATTTCATATTTAGAATTTGAAAGTGGGATATTAAGTCCCATTTCAAATTACCATGCATGATTATATTTGTATGTATGTATATTGTCGATTGTACAAAACAGGGTAAAACAGCGCATTTTCAAAGACTGGCATTAAGTTCAGCAAAAGCTACTAATTTTGATGACAAGATGACAAATAAATGTGATGTAACAAAAGACGAAATGAACAAATGATATGCACCATTTATCATTCAGCAAACAAACGCCAATATGTTTGGAAACTTTGGTAAAATTTAATCATTTCTACGCTAATCACCCTCAATAATTTAAATTGTACTGATTTCTTGCAAATGAGGGCATTGCAAGATCTTAAGTGTGGGAAGGGGTTAAATTCTTTTGGATTTTAAAATTTTTATCTTAAACACTTGGTTACCATTAAAAATACTAGTAAAGCAGTAGTTGTATTAGAATCTAGTGCTCTCTGATAATAAAGAAAAGCCCTAGTCTTATATACTGACTACCCAATTCTAGTAAAATTTTTCAAAATTTTCAATTAAATGAACTCAAAATCATGTTTATACATATTTATGAACGATAAAACTAGGTTTTAACACCGAAATTATTGTTACCTCAGAAAGGACATAAATTGAGAAACAAACCAAAATGTTAAAATTCATTTAAAATGGAATAGAGGACGATAAAAAGGAAAATAAAAGCCAAGTGTGGGAAAATTCTCCAAGTTATTCAAAACATATATCACATATTTTTGTACAAATAACTGAAAATACTTTTGCTTTGGACTAAACTAAACTGTTTTACCCGATGAAAGAAAAGAAGAGATGGATCTACACGATGAATCAATTCCATCATTAAAAGAAAGTAAAGTCTTCCGAAAAAGACACGCGCTTCTTGATTTAGGTCAAGAAGTTGTCGTCCAGACCAGCTGTAGGTTGACGAAAAATCTAGAAAAGTCATCACTAAAATCAGCAGGAAATCCACGGACCTCAGCATTAAACAGGGTCGCCAAGTGGTCAGATTTATCCTAACCATGAGAAGAATTTATCTCGTACAATGGGGGGCACCATGCAAATTAGCTGGATAAGACTAATGAATCAGATCCCCAGAAAGGATAATCTCCTTAAAGATTAAAAATCAGCTTTTAAGACTGATATTACTCAATCCTAGAGATTGACCTTAAAGATTGAGAATTACAAACTCATGGAATTCAATGATATCTAAACTCGATCTTGAACGAGAAAATATTTTGATCAAAATTACAGACCGATTTGTTTTCTGAAAACCCTATTTTCAATGCGTTCATTACCATTGAACGAAAAATCCTAGGAATTCACCTGGAATTCATTAGGTCACCTGAACCAAATCGGGTGTCAACCGTAAGAACGGTGGTTGCATAGCATGGTCAAAGACAGGACCTTGTGCCAGACCGAAAAATCGTAAGGGTGAGCTTTACTATTGCTCCTACCAAGGATAGTAATTGCGTCCGACACGTTATAGACCATAATCAAATGCATGTCATTAGACATTGCCTTAACAGTTGCTTGTTCAACGCTTTCCTTTACAACTGGACGGTAGTTTACCGAAAGGTAATATACGGGACAAGTAAACTGGACGTGTTGCTTTCCAAATACAAGGTTAGCAAGTGGGTGACACAAAACCATAAGTTTTGAGATAAAATTTTCAAATCTGAAACCCACCAAACCCACAAAAATATTTTGCAAACACCGGTAAAGGGTTATTCCGGAAAACTTATCTAGGGTAAAAACTAGATTTAATTTTCAAAAGATCAAATGTTTTCATAAAGATCCAATTTCCTTAATGGATCTAAATTTTTATAGTCATGTGGGACTGTAAACCATATCGTTACTACCATTGTTTATACTGCCGTATAGAAATCACTGATGTACAAAGTGTGAAGAATAAAGAAGTGATTCTAGTATTTCAAGACGATATTGCTTGAGGACAAGCAACACTCAAGTGTGGGAATATTTGATAATGCTAAAAACGAACATATATTTCATAGCATTATTCCTCAAGAAAGACAAGCTTTTAGTTGCAATTGTTCTATTTACAAGTGATATTCGTTTAAATAATAAAAGGTGAAGACAAAAGACAGATTCGACGAATTGAAGACACAAACGACCAAAAAGCTCAAAAGTACAAAAGACAATCAAAGAGGTTCCAATTATTGATAAGAAACGTCTCGAAATTACAAGAGTACAAGATTCAAAACGCAAAGTACAAAATATAAAATTGTACGCAAGGACGTTCAAAAATCCGGAACCGGGACCAGAGTCAACTCTCAACGCTCGACGCAACGGACTAAAAATTACAAGTCAACTATGCACATAAATATAATATAATATTTAAATAATTCTTATAATTATTTAATATATTATATTATTTATAAAACCGTCGGCAGAAGAAAACAACCAAATATGAGCCTCCCCAGCTAGCCATGCGATCGCATGGCCTGGAAGGCATAAATCTATGCGATCGCATGAGCCCCAGTTCCAGCCCACATGCCTATAAAAATTGAGCTTTGGTGCACCACAAATCCATCTATCTTTCTCTTCTCTCCATTCATACGTAATATTTATATTTATAATTTATATTTTAATTTTAATTTTAATTATAATTCTAATAATAAGGGTATGTTAGCGAATATTGTAAGGGTGTAAGTCGAAATTCTGTCCGTGTAACGCTACGCTATTTTTAATCATTGTAAGTTATGTTCAACCTTTTTACATTAATGTCTCGTAGCTAAGTTATTATTATGCTTATTTAAAACGAAGTAATCATGATGTTGGGCTAATTACTAAAATTGGGTAATTGGGCTTTGTACCATAATTGGAGTTTGGACAAAAGAACGACACTTGTGGAAATTAGACTATGGGCTATTAATGGGCTTTATATTTGTTTAACTAAATGATAGTTTGTTAATGTTAATATAAAGATTTACAATTGGGCGTCCCTATAAATTACCATATACACTCGATCGGACACGATGGGCGGGGTATTTATATGTATCAATAATCGTTCATTTAACCGGACACGGGAATGGATTAATAGCCACTAGAATAATTAAAACAGGGGTGAAATTATGTACAAGGACACTTGGTATAATTGATAACAAAATATTAAAACCTTGGGTTACACTCAGTCGACATCCTGGTGTAATTATTAAACAAAGTATTAAAATCTTGTTACAGTTTAAGTCCCCAATTAGTTGGAATATTTAACTTCGGGTATAAGGATAATTTGACGAGGACACTCGCACTTTATATTTATGACTGATGGACTGTTATGGACAAAAACCAGACGAACATATTAAATAATCCAGGACAAAGGACAATTAACCCATGGGCATAAAACTAAAATCAACACGTCAAACATCATGATTACGAAAGTTTAAATAAGCATAATTCTTTTATTTCATATTTAATTTTCTTTATTTTATATTTAATTGCACTTCTAATTATCGCATTTTATTTATTGTTATTGTATTTAATTGCACTTTTAATTATTATACTTTTTAATTATCGCAAGTTTATTTTATCGCACTTTCATTTTACGCAATTTCATTATCGTTATTTACTTTACGCTTTAAATTAAGTCTTGTATTTATTTATTATTTTACATTTGGTTTTAACTACGACTAAAGTTTTAAAATCGACAAACCGGTCATTAAACGGTAAAAACCCCCCTTTTATAATAATAATATTACTTATATATATATATTTGTAT
Organism: Rutidosis leptorrhynchoides; assembly: GCF_046630445.1. Taxonomy (NCBI): domain Eukaryota; kingdom Viridiplantae; phylum Streptophyta; class Magnoliopsida; order Asterales; family Asteraceae; genus Rutidosis; species Rutidosis leptorrhynchoides. The sequence goes on along the minus strand of NC_092341.1, from coordinate 268,269,523 downwards.
TTTTATAAAAGTAAACTAATATAGCGTTAAGCTTTGTTTAAAAAGATTCCCTGTGGAACGAACCGGACTTACTAAAAACTACACTACTGTACGATTAGGTACACTGCCTATAAGTGTTGTAGCAAGGTTTAAGTATATCCATTCTCTAAATAAATAAATATCTTGTGTAAAAATGTATCGTATTTAATAGTATTTCCTTGTAAAAATTAATAGCTATTTTCTATATACCTCGCACGACATCAGTGGTTTATCCCAAATATTTTTCGAAATGAGATCTCGAAAACCTTCAATTTTGCCTTTTTTTTAATATTTAGAAGCTCTTTTGACCGTTTTGAATTTCTATCATATTATTCCTTTGAGTATGCATGACCTACCATGGTACATATTATTTAAAGGCATATTATTTCACGCACAATGTAATTATGTGTAACGGATATAATTTGTAATCTAATGTCACTTCATTAAACACGATTTTTTAAACATTAATATGCGCCGCCAGATGGAGTAACATCTGGCGGCATCTGGCGGCGCATGCCAAAATTCTCAAGATTACCCTAAAATGGCCGAACGAGTGTGCTTGTCATTCGATGTCGTCTAGATTCCGAAAAAGACATCTTTCCTCACAAATTTGCACCACACACCAAACACCACCGACGGTTCGTGGTGCTTGACGTTTTGTGTCTTTGGCCAAAATGTTAGATCTATCTTAACTTTTGACTCGTAGCTCCGATTTAGTCACCGTTTTTTTTAAATCGTGTATTTTTTCGAGATCTATCCATTGACAAATCGCTGTAGGCAGTTTGTCCCAAATATTTTTCGAAATGAGACCTCGATAACCTTCAATTTTGCCTTTTTAATATTTAGACGCTCTTTTGACCGTTTTGAATATGTATCATATTATTCCATTGTGTATGCATGATCTAGCATGGTACATACTATTTTAAGGCATATTATTTCACGCACAATGTAATTATGTATAACGCATATAAATTGGAATCTTATGTCACTTCATTAAACACGTTTTTTAAATCATTAATATGTGCCGCCAGATAGAGTAACATCTGGCGGCGCATGCTGAAATTCTCAAGATCACCCTAAAACGGCCGAACGAGCAAGACTCTCTGAGCGTGCTTGTCATTCAAGATCGTCTAGATTCTGAAAAAGACATATTTCCTCGCAAATTTGCACCACGCACCAAACACCACCGGCGGTTCGTGGTGCTTGGCGTTTTGTTTCTTTGGCCAAAATGTTAGATCTATCTTATATTTTGACTCGTAACTCCTATTTAGTCACCATTTGAGATCTATCCGTTGGCAAACTGCCATAGGCGGTTTGTCCCAAATACTTTTCGAAACGAGACCTCGAAAACCTTCAATTTTGCCTTTTTTAATAATTAGACGCCTTTTTGACCGTTTTGAATTTTTATCATATTATTCTTTTGTGTATGCATGACCTAGCATGATACATATTATTTTAATGCATATTATTTCACGCACAATCTTATTATGTATAACGCATATAATTTGTAATCTAATTTCACTTAATTAAACACGCTTTTAAAATCATTAATATGCATCGCCAGATGGAGTAACATCTGGCGGCGCATGCTGAAATTCTCAAGATCACCCTAAAACGGTGGAACGAGCAAGACTCTCTGAGCGTGCTTGTCATTCGAGATCGTCTATATTCTAAAAAAGACATCTTACCTCACAAATTTGCACCACACACCAAACACCGCTTACTGTTCGTGGTGCATGGCCTTTTGTGTCTTTGGCCAAAATGTTAGATCTATCTTATCTTTTGACTCGTAGCTTCGATTTAGTCACCGTTTTTTTTAAATCGTGTATTTTTCGAGATATATCCATTGGCAAACTGACGTAGGCAGTTTTTCCCAAATATTTTTCGAAACGAGACCTCGAAAGCCTTCAATTTTGCCTTTTTTTGAATATTTACACGCTCTTTTGACCGTTATGAATTTCTATCATATTATTCCTTTGTGTATGCATGACCTAACATGATACATATTATTTTAAGGCATATTATTTCACGCACAATGTAATTATGTATAACGCATATAATTTGGAATCAAATGTCACTTCATTAAACACGATTTTTAAATCATTAATATGCGCCGCGAGATTGAGTAACATCTGACGGCGCATGCTGAAATTCTCAAGATCACCCTAAAACGACCAAACGAGCAAGACTCTCTGAGCGTGCTTGTCATTCGAGATCGTCTAGATTCTAAAAAAGACATCTTTCCTCGCAAATTTGCACCACGCACCAAACACCACCGACGGTTCGTGGTGCTTGACATTTTGTGTCTTTGGCCAAAATGTTAGACCTATCGTATCCTTTTGACTCGTTGCTCCTATTTAGTCACCGTTTTCGTGCTTGTCATTCGAGGTCGTCAAGATTTCAAAAAAGACAACTTTCCTCGAAAATTTGCACCACGCACCAAACACCACCGACGGTTTGTGGTGCTTGGCGTTTTGTGTCTTTGGCCAAAATGTTAGATCTATTGTACGTTTTGACTCGTAGCTCCAATTTATTCACCGTTTTTTTTAAATCGTGTATTTTTTTGAGATCTTTCCATTGGAAAACTTCCGTAGGCGGTTTGTCCCAAATACCTTTCGAAACGAGACCTCAAAAACCTTTAATTTTGCCTTTTTTAATATTTAGACGATCTTTTGACCGTTTTGAATTTCTATTTATTATTCTTTTGTGTATGCATGACCTATCATGATACATATTGTTTTAAGGCATATTATTTCACGCACAATGTAACTATGTATAACGCATATAATTTTGATTCTAATGTCACTTTATTAAACAGGCTTTTTAAATCATTAATATGCGCCGCCAGATGGAGTAACATTTGGCGGCGCATGCTGAAATTCTCAAGATTACCCTAAAACGGCCGAGCGAGCAACACTCTCTGAGCGTGCTCATCATTAAGAAACATCTTTCTTCGCAAATTTTCACCACGCACCAAACACCACCGACGGTTCGTGGTGCTTGGCGTTCTGTGTCTTTGGCCAAAATGTTAGATCTATCGTATCTTTTTACTCGTAGCTTCGATTTAGTTTTTTTTAAATCATGTATTATTTCGAGATTTATCTGTTGGCAAACTGACGTAGGTAGTTTGTCCCAAATATTTTTCGAAGCGAGACATCGAAAACCTTCAATTTTGCCTTTTCTTAATATTTACACGTTCTTTTGGCCATTTTAAATTTCTATCATATTATTCCTTTGTGTATGCATGATCTAGCATGGTACATATTGTTTTAAGGCATATTATCTCACTCACAATATAACTATGTATAACGCATATAATTTTGAATCTAATGTTACTTCATTAAACACGCTTTTTAAATCATTCATATGCGCCGCCAGATGGAGTAATATTTGGTGGCGCTTGCTAAAATTCTCAAGATCACCTTAAAATGGCCGAACGAGCAAGACTCTCTGAGCGTGCTTGTCATTCGAGGTCGTCTAGATCCCGAAAAAGAAACATCTTTCCTCGAAATTCGCACCACGCACCAAACAACACCGACGGTTCTTGGTGCTTGCCGTTTTGTGTCTTTGGCCAAAATGTTAGATCTATCGTATCTTTTGACTCGTAGCCCCGATTTAGTCAACCGTGTATTTTTTCGAGATCTATCCGTTGGAAAAATTCCGTAGGCGATTTGTCCTAAATATTTTTCGAAACGAGACCTCGAAAACCTTCAATTTTTGCCTTTTTTAATATTTAGACGCTCTTATGACCGTTTTTAATTTCTATCATATGATTCCTTTGTGTATGCATGACCTAGCATGGTACATATAGTTTTAAGGCATATTATTTCACTCACAATGTAACTATGTATAACGCATATAATTTTGAATCTAATGTCACTTCAATAAACAGGCTTTTTCGATCATTAATATGCGCCGCCACATGGAGTAACATTTGGCGGCGCATGTTGAAATTCTCAAGATCATCCTATAAAATCCGAACGAGCAAAACTCTCTGAGCGTGCTTGACATTCGAGGTCGTTTAGATTCCGAAAAAGAAACATCTTTCTTCGAAAATTTGCACCACGCACCAAACACCACCGACGGTTCGTGGTGCTTGGCGTTTTGTGTCTTTACCAAAATGTTAAATCTATCGTATCTTTTGACTCGTAGCTCCGATTTATTCACCGTTATTTTTTAAATCGTGTATTTTTTCGAGATCTATCCATTGGCAAACTGCCGTAGGCAGTTTGTCCCAAATATATTTCGAAACGAGACCTCGAAAACCTTCAATTTTGCCTTTTTTAATATCTTGACGCCCTTTTGACCGTTTTGAATTTCTATCATATTATTCCTTTTTGTATGCATAACCTAGCATGGTATATATTTTTTAAGGCATACTATTTCACTCACAATGTAACTATGTGTAATGCATATAATTTTGAACTAATGTCACTTCCTTAAACATGCTTTTTAAATCATTCATATGCGCCGCCAGATGGAGTAATATTTGGCGACGAATCTTGAAATTCTCAAGATCACCCTAAAACGGCAGAACAAGCAAGACTCTCTAAGCGTGCTTGTCATTCAAGGTCGTCAAGATTTCGAAAAAGACATCTTTCCTCGAAAATTTGCGCCGCGCACCAAACACCACGACGGTTCGTGATGCTTGGCCTTTTGTGTCTTTGGCTAAAATGTTAGATCTATCATATCTTTTGATTTGTAGCTCCAATTTATTCACCTTTTTTTTAAATCGTGTATTTTTTAGAGATATATCCGTTGGCAAACTGCCGTAGGCGGTTTGTCCCAAATACTTATTGAAATGAGACCTCGAAAACCTTCAATTTTTCATTTTTAATATTTAGTTGCTCTTTTGACCGTTTTGAATTTCTATCATATTATTCCTTTGCGTATGCATGACCTTGCATGGTACATATTGTTTTAAGGCATATTATTTCACTCACAATGTAACTATGTATAAGGCATATAATTTTGAATATAATGTCACTTCATTAAACACGCTTTTTAAATCATTCATATGCGCCGCCAGATGGAGTAATATTTGGCGGCACATGCTGAAATTCTCAAGATCACCCTAAAATAGCCGAACGAGCAAGACTCTCTGAGCGTGTTTATCATTCGAGGTCGTTAAGATTTCGAAAAAGACATCTTTCCTCGAAAATTTGCACCACGCACCAAACACCACCGACGGTTCGTGGTGCTTGATGTTTTGTGTCTTTGGCCAAAATGTTAGATCTATCGTATCTTTTGACTCGTAGCTCCATTTTATTCACCGTTTTTTTAAAATCGTGTATTTTTTCGAGATCTATTCGTAGGCAAATTGTCGTAGGAGGTTTGTCCCAAATACTTATCGAAACGAGACCTCGAAAACATTTAATTTTTCATTTTTTAATATTCAGACGCTCTTTTGACCGTTTTGAATTTCTATCATATTATTCCTTTGTGTATGCATGACCTATCATGGTACATATTGTTTTAAGGCATATTATTTCACTCACAATGTAACTATGTATAACGCATATAATTTTGAATCTAATGTCACTTCATTAACAGGCTTTTTAAATCATTAATATACGCTGCCAGATGTAGTAACATTTGGCGGCGCATGCTGAAATTCTCGGAGCAACACTCTCGGAGCGTGCTCATCATTTGAGGTCGTCTAGAATCCGAAAAGGAAACATCTTTCCTCATAAATTTACACCACACACCAAACACCACCGACGGTTCTTGGTGCTTGCCGTTTTATGTCTTTGGCCAAAATGTTAGATCTATCGTATCTTTTAACTCGTAGCTCCGATTTAGTCATCGTTTTTTTTAAATCGTGTATTTTTTCGAGATTTATCTGTTGGCACACTGCCGTAGGCGGTTTGTCCCAAATATTTTTCGAAACGAGACCTCGAAAACCTTCAATTTTGCCTTTTCTTAATATTTAGACGCTCTTTTGACCGTTTTGATATTCTATCATATTATTCCTTTGTGTATGCATGACCTAGCATTATACATATTGTTTTAAGGCATATTATTTCACTCACAATGTAACTATGTATAACGCATATAATTTTGTTATAATATCACTTCATTAAACACGCTTTTTAAATCATTCATATGCGGCGCCAGATGGAGTAATATTTGGCGGCGCATGATGAAATTCTCAAGATCACCCTAAAATGGCAGAACGAGCAAGTCTCTCTGAGCGTGCTTGTCATTCGAGGTCGTCAAGATTCTGAAAAAGACATATTTCCTCGAAAATTTGCACCACGCACCAACCACCACCGACGATTCTTGGTGCTTGGCGTTTTGTGTCTTTGGCCAAAATATTAGATCTATCTAATCTTTTGATTCGTAGCTCCGATTTATTCACCGTTTCTTAAACCGTGTATTTTTTTTAGACGCTCTTTTGACCATTTTGAATTTTTATCATACTATTCCTTTTTGTATGAATGACCTAGCATGGTACATATTTTTTTAAGGCATATTATTTCACTCCAATGTAACTATGTATAACGCATATAATTTTGAATATAATGTCACTTCATTAAACACGCTTTTGAAATCATTAATATGCGCCGCCAGATGGTGTAACATATGGTGGCGCATGCTGAAATTCTCAAGATCAACCTAAAACTGCCGATCGAGCAAGACTCTCTGAGCGTGCTTGTCATTCAAGGTCATCTATATTTCGAAAAAGAAACATCTTTCCTCGCAAATTTGCACCACGCACCAAACACCAATGATGGTTCGTGGTGCTTGGCGTTTTGTGTCTTTGGCCAAAATGTTAGATCTATCGTATCTTTTGACTCGCAGCTCCGATTTATTCACCGTTTTTTTTAAATAGTGTATTTTATTGAGATCAATCCGTTGGTAAAATGCCTTGAGCGGTTTGTGAAATGCCCCGTCCTAATCCATCTGGATGAAGTCTTCAACAGTTGGTCCCATTGCGAGGTTCTGACCACTATATGCCATAAACGACTCCATGTAATATCAGCAAATGCACAGCGGAAGATTTCTTTCATACCTAAGAATAAACATGCTTTAAATTGTCAACTAAAAGGTTGGTGAGTTCATAAGTTTATCATAAAACAATAAAATTCATCATTTTGATAGACCACAAAATTTAAATGCTGCATGGTACAAATGGGCCCGAATCCTATACCCACCTGTAATGTACATGCGATATCTTTTAAATACAGTACACCTTTCTCATGTACAAAACTATATTTCATAAAGCTTAGCAGAGTAGGTTCGTATACTTTTCTCCCCCGTAGGTTGCCTCGCGATTTTTAAATAATCGTGCACATATCTCGTGCACTAAAACTAATACACATAACCTGTGTATAAAAATCATTCTCTCGATACATAATATTCACATCAATTGGTGGCAATTATCATATCCACATAATTCAATGGTGGCAATTATCATGTCCAAATATTTCAATAGTGGCAATTATCATGTCCACATAATTCAATAATAATCCGCAGAACTTCTATCTGCATAATAATTCATTCGAGAAATGTTTTGCATGTGTCTATCTCGTCAAATATTTATAAAAGCATTTCATGTATTCGCAGTTCCAAATATATTTCAAAAACATTTAATAAAATAGTTATAAAAACAGTGCATGTATTCTCAGTCCCAAAAATGTAAAGAGTAAAAGGGAATCAAATGAACTCACCATACTGTATTTTGTAGTAAAAATACATATGACGTCATTGAACAAATGTAGGGTTGGTCTCGGATTCACGAACCTATATTATTCATATTCATATATATATTAAAACATTGTAATATTGATCAACTAAGTATATATATATATATATATATATATATATATATATATATATATATATATATATATATATTATATATATATTTTTCATAATAGATATATATAGATTAATATCCTTAATTTTAATTATATTAATCTTTATTATTTGTCATAATACTTATATGATATATATACTTTAATAAATGTGATATTGATGTAGATAATATTAGTTAATATATCAAAAATGTGATATTAGTATACTTATGTTATATGTAACAAATATGTATTTTTATTTAGATATCCTTTGTTTGTAAAAGTAATAATACTAAAGTAATGATACTAATAATAATAATTATATTTAAAAATAATAATAATAATAATAATAATAATAATAATAATAATAATAATAATAATAATAATAATAATAATAATAATAATAATAATAGTAATAGTTATGATAATAATATTAATAATGATAAAACTAATAATAATAACAACAATATTAAAAATGATACTTTTAATGATAATTCTATTAGTAACTAATATGATAATTTTAATAATAAAAATGATACGTTTAATAGTAACGATAATAAAAATAATAATAATACTAATACTGCTTTATGATATTATTTAGAAATGACAAAAATGATAATAATAATAATAATCCTATAATAACAACAATTATTAATAACAATAACAATAACATTGAAAATAATGATAATAATAATAATAATAAATAAAATACTACCTTAAAGGAAAGTGGCCTAAAAAGAAATAGCAGCCCATGCCCGGGCTCGAACCCATGACCTCTTGGTTAAGCACAAACACACCCAAACCAGTTACTCTATTCTGCTTTTCTGAAATTATACGTAATCTAGCTAATTTTAACCCTTAACTTCGCCCGACTTCTTCCTCTTCTAATCTCCTTATCATCATTAAACATATACCATTACCATCATTGTGAATCATCACGATCATCATCATTTATCTATATCATTATCTATATTATCATCAATATTCACTTCCTCGTGATCATGATCATCATAATCATAATCATATTCTTAATCGGATTATCATCATAATCTCTACGATTACCTTTTTATCCCTTCATCATATATATCATAATATTATCGATTTATCATCATAACTACAATCAGATCATCATCATTGACTATCATCAACACACATAAAATCACATATCGTAATCATATTCATTTTCATCATCATCGTTATCATCATCACTCATCATCACAGCTTACAATTTTTATTTTTTATTACGTCACATATTCGTCTTATCATCACTTACAGATAGAAGGTTATCAAGTGGGGTTTGGTTTTGGCTTACGATTAAACAGAAAACAAGTAACAAGTTAACAACGAGGTTATTCTGATCGGAAACAGGAATCGAAACAAATCAGCAATCATTTTTTTCGAGTAGGGATGACTTTGTGGAATTCTTTGGAGCTCGCTAACAGTTGTTGCAACAACTAATCGAATAGGAACAAAAGATTAATGAACACTGTAGCTGCATCGTAGTAGTAAGTAATAAACAGATTCATTAGCAGCGATTTATTTTGATGTTTGATTGAAACAGGTAACAAGCGACTGTCATGATTTTATGTGTAAAAGGACTGCAGCAGCCCACTCCAAGTGGCAGTCCAGTTTTGTTGGTAATCGCAGCCCATAAGTTAATATGAACCCAATATCTAAACGTGTCTGTTTGTTTGGTTTAACATACACCTCCACGTCATGTTTCCATATTCTATCATCGATCATAAATGATAGAAATTTTCGGTGCCACAATACTACTTTAAAGAAAAGCACCGAACCCATATTTTAACCAAAAGAAATTGAGTGGGTTCATTAGAGTTTGTCTGCCACCAAGGATACACCCTTAACTTGCATTTAACATGCTTTCAACATAATTTCTATATCTACTTCACAGTAGACATTTGGGAGAGAAAAAAGAAATATTCTACTGCCGATAACATAAATAAAGTATGAACAAGTGATGTTTGAAGTCTTGAAAGTGGCAGATTAAGGTATTTTAGGGTGGCATGGTGGCGTGTGGTTACAGTGGTGGTTGATCTTTGGTCACGGACAAAAACAGTAACGGAACTAGTAGCCTTTGATGATGAAGGTGGATCGTGATTATTTTGCTTGTTGATGATCGAAACCGTAATTGAATAAACGTTGTAGCAACATATGTGTGGTGATGGTTGAAGGTGGTTATTAAGGTGTTAAGTGGTTGTGAGGTGGTGGAAAGTCGTGGTGATAAAAGATGATGGTGTTCTCGATCATGAAGAAGAAGGAGACGGTTAGTAGTTCTTGGATCCTATCAATTGAAGGTGGTTATGGTAGTCGTGGTTATCATATAGAAGTAACAAGTAACTAGTATTAATGGTAAATGATGATTTGTAGGATGGTGTGTGGTTCTAGTGGATTTACTCGTATCATTTACACTGAATTGCATCATTTAATCAACCTAGTTGGTCGACAGAATCGTTTAGCAAGGACAGAAATATAATAAAAGAAAAATAAAGGTGAAAGAGATATGAAACTGAATTTGGATTACTCTTCTGTTTTTATGTAGTGATTGGTACTTGATAGATTTAAAAGATCAATCAAACACAGTAGAGGAGATATAAGAAACCGATTACGTTCTATTCTGTATTTGTAACTGTATATATATATATATATATATATATATATATATATATATACATCTATATTCATGTATACGTATGTATAGCTATCTGTTGATATATATATTCTTAATCTGTATGTATATAGGTATATTTATATAACCGTATATATATGATTCAATAATTATATATTATAATTAGTTCTTTTATATAATTGTATTATTAATATTACACTTAATATTATAAATCATTATAAAAGTAACAATGTAATAATAAGATTGGTAATAGAGATAGAAATAATAATAATAATAATAATAATAATACATAATAATAAAAATAAAAATAATAATAATAATAATAATAATAATAATAATAATAATAATAATAATAATAATGATAATAATAATCATATTATTAATGTTAATAATAATAAAATATTTTTTTTATGATAAAAATAATAATAATAATAATAACATCCATTCATTGTACTAATATTAATCATGTTACATGTTTCAATTTTATATAATAATATTAATAATACAAATAATAATATTAATGAAAGTAATAATAATAATATTGATATAACAATTTATAAATATTAAATCTCATATATATATTTTTATTTACATATTTACTTATACACACTTGTTCGTGAATCGTCGGGCATAGTCAAGGGTTAAATGATTACATGAATATAGATTTCAAAACTTTCGAGACTTAACATTACAGATTTTACTTATCATGTCGGAAACATATAAAGATTAAAGTTTAAATTTGATCGGAAATTTCCGGGTCATCACAGTTTGTCCCAAATATTTTTCGAAACGAGACCTCGAAAACCGTCAATTTTGTCTTTTTAATATTTCGACGCTCTTTTGACCATTTTGAATTTCTATCATATTATTCCTTTGTGCATGCATGACCTAGCATGATACATATTGTTTTAAGGCATATTATTTCACTCACAATGTAACTATGTATAACGCATATAATTTTGAATCTAATGTCACTTCATTAAAAACGTTCTTTAAATCATTCATATGCGCCGCCAGATAGAGTAATATTTGGCGGTGCATGTTGAAATTCTTAAGATCACCCTAAAACGGACGAACGAACAAGACTCTCTGAGCATACTTGTCATTCAAAGTCGTCAAGATTCTGAAATAGACATCTTTCCTCGAAAATCTGCACCATGCACCAAACACCACCGACAGTTCGTGGTGCTTGGCGTTTTGTGTCTTTTGCCAAAATGTTAGATCTACCGCATCTTTTGACTCGTATCTCCGATTTATTCACCATTTTTTTAAACCGTGTATTTTTTTTAGATCTATCTGTTAGAAAACTGCCGTAGGCGGTTTGTCCCAAATATTTTTTGAAACGAGACCTCAAAAACCTTCAATTTTGCCTTTTTAATAATTAGACGCTCTTTTGACCGTTTTGAATTTCTATCATATTATTCCTTTGTGTATGCATGACTTAGCATGGTATATATAGTTTTAAGGCCTATTATTTCACTCACAATATAATTATGTGTAACGCATATCATTTTGAATCTAATGTCACTTCTTTAAACACGCTTTTTAAATCATTAATATGTGCCGCCAGATGAAGTAACATTTGGCGGCGCATGCTGAAATTCTCAAGATCACCCTAAAATGACCGAACGGGCAAGACTCTCTGAGCGTGCTTGTCATTTGAGGTAGTCTAGATTCTGAAAAACACATCTTTCCTCGAAATTTTAGAACAAGCACCAAACACCACCGATGGTTCGTGATGCTTGGCGTTTTGTGTCTTTGGCCAAAATGTTAGATCTATCGTATCTTTTTACTCGTAGCTCCGATTTAGTCATCGTTTTTTTTAAATCGTGTATTTTTTCGAGATCTATCCATTGGCAACCTGCCGTACGCGGTTTGTCCCAAATATTTTTCGAAACGAGATCTCGAAAACCATCAATTTTGCCTTTTTTTTTTTAATATTTAGACGCTCTTTTAACTGTTTTGAATTTCTATCATATTATTCCTTTGTGTATGCATGACCTACGTGGTACATATGGTTTTAAGGCATATTATTTCACTCACAATGTAATTATATATAACGCATATAATTTTGAATCTAATGTCACTTCATTAAACACGCTTTTTGAATCATTAATATGCGCTGCGAGATGGAGTTACATTTGGTGGCGCATGCTGAAATTCTCAAGATCACTCTAAAATAGCCGAACGTGCAAGACTCTCTGACCGTGCTTGTCATTCGAGGTCCTCTAGATTCCAAAAAAGATATCTTTCCTTGAAAATTTGCACCACACACCAAACACCACCGACGGTTCGTGGTGCTTGGTGTTTTGTGTCTTTGACCAAAATGTTAAATCTATCGTATCTTTTGACTCGTAGCTCCATTTTATTCACCGTTTTTATAAAATCGTGTATTTTTTCGAGATCTGTCTGTTGGAAAACTGCCGTATGCGGTTTGTCCAAATACTTTTCGAAACGAGACCTCAAAAACCTTTAATTTTGCCTTTTTAATATTTAGACGCCCTTTTGACCGTTTTGAATTTCTATCATATTGTTCCTTTGTGTATGCATGACCTATCATGGTATATATTATTTTAAGGCATATTATTTCACTCACAATGTAACTATGTATAACGCATATAATTTTGAATCTAATGTCGCTTCATTAAACAGGCTTTTTAAATAATTAATATGCGCCGCCAGATGGAGTTACATTTGGCGGCGCATGCTGAAATTCTCAAGATCACCCTAAAACGGCCGAACGAGCAACACTCTCTGAGCGTGCTCATCATTTGAGGTCGTCTAGAATCCGAAAAAGAAACATCTTTCCTCGTAAATTTGCAACACGCACCAAACACCACCGATGGTTCGTGGTGCTTGGCGTTTTATGTCTTTGGCCAAAATGTTAGATCTATCATATCTTTTTACTCGTAGCTCCGATTTAGTCATCGTTTTTTTTAAATCGTGTATTTTTTTCGAGATTTATCTGTTGGCAAACTGTCGTAGGCAGTTTGTCCCAAATATTTTTCGAAACGAGACCTCGCAAACCTTCAATTTTGCCTTTTCTTAATATTTAGGCGCTCTTTTGACCGTTTTGAATTTCTATCATATTATTCCTTTGTGTATGCATGACCTAGCATGGTACATATTGTCTTAAGGTATATTATTTCACTCACAATGTAACTATGTATAACGCATATAATTTTGAATCTAATATCACTTCATTAAACACGCTTTTTAAATCATTCATATGAGCCGCTAGATGGAGTAATATTTGGCGACGCATGCTGAAATTCTCAAGATCACCTTAAAACGGCCGAACGAGCAAGACTCTCTGAGCGTGCTTGTCATTCGAGGTCTTCAAGATTCCGAAAAAGACATCTTTCCTCAAAAATTTGCACCAAACACCACCGACGGTTCGTTGTAAGACCCTAATATTTATTATACGGAAGTGTAATTATGCTACATAAAGTGCAGGAAGCATTGTGTAATTAAACAAAGCTCAGATTCTGTCCAGACATGGGTGCGCGCCGCGCACTAGCCCAGCGATAGAATCCTGCTTTTTCTATTTTAAGTTTAATGAAGGGCTTTTTGGTCTTTTCACTTGAGGCCGGATCTCAGGCCTTATCAGCTGGTTTGGATCCACTTTTGGATCATTTTCACATCCATTCATCACTCTCAAGTATCTTAGAGAGAGAGGGAGAATTCTAGTAAGAGAATTGGGGTTTTGGAGAGGAAGGAGCTTGAATTGATCAAAGTCTCGGGTTTTAAAGTTGTTCACCTCGTTCCTTGCTTTGTTTTGATTGTTGTGGTAAGTTCTAACTTTGAATTTCATTGTTTTATTTTGATATTCAAGTTAGGGTTTGAACTTAAATTGTTGATAAACCTATTTAAACTCATGAAGTGAGTTTAGTGTTGCTTGTAATCGGGTTTATTGCTATTGTTGGTGGATTTTGGGTTGGTGAACAAATTGGTTATGATTAGGACTTGTAATTGGGTTTAATCACTAGGTTTAGTGATTATGGAAGTATTGGAACCCTTTTTGTGTATTTGAAAGACTAATTTTGGAATGGAGTCAAAATCAGGGTTTTTGGGTGATTTTGAGATTGATAAGTGTTTAACACTTAAGATTGGGTTCATTGGCATATTAGAACCATGTTCACTTGTGATTTATGATTTTTGGTTAGTTTGGACGCGTTTCGTGTTTATGAGTGCAATTGGTCGAATTTGCACTAAGTGTCGAATTGAGTTGGTTGTAAATCCACTCTAAGTGTGTTGTTGTATTTGGGATGAATTGATTAGGTATTTTCTATTGACATGTTGCGGATTACTTGGAAACATTCATCAAGGCGACAAGGTGAGTGTTAATATCCTATGTGCATATGTATGTGTAGGATGGGTGCGGGTCGGGTGAAGTGGTTCTCGGTTATAGAGCTCACTTCACATATAGGTGGATTTGATGGACTTGTGTATAGGTCCAATTGGCACGGTTGTGCGTTTTGGTTGATTACCTTTGGCGAGGTACACGTTTGTGTGTACGTTATCACGCGTGGTTGTGATTTGGATGTTATAACCCCAAAGGCGAAGGGTTGATATTGTTGTGATGTGGATAACCCCGATGTGGTGGATTTTATAATCCCGTGACCGTGGGTTTGATGTTGAGAAGTGAATCTCGGGTAGTGCGGATTCATGATGACTCAGGTTGTTCGGTCATCTTATTGATGAGGTAGTGAATCTCGGGTTGTGCGAATTCACTATGGCTCGGGTAGTTCGGCCAACCTCGGTTGTTGAATTGGTGAAGAAGTGAATATCGGGTTGTGCGAATTCACTAAGGCTCGGGTTATTCGGTCAATCTTCATTGTGGTGTTTGGTATTCGGTAATGGGTTAAGGGGTTAACCTTATTCGTTTATATATTGTTATACATATATATTGTTTTATTGTCGTGATGTAGCTAACCCTCCGGGTGTAGCTCCTTGGCGTTATTCACATCGTCGTTGGTGAACTTATGTTTGTTGATGCATATTTTACTTGTTGCTTAGTGATCGTACGGTATGCTTAGATTAGCTTGCCTTTATGATTGGATGCTCCGGTATACGGTATTTGATTATTTGTGTGGCGTGTCCATTTTATGCATATATATGTATGTAGTATATTTTCACTCACTAAGCATTAGCTTACCCTCTCGTTGTTTACATTTTTATAGATTGCATGGATGTGGTGGCTCGGGTAAGCGTGGGACTAGTGGACTTGCGTAGTTGCTTAGAAAATCTTGCTTTTGGATAGATTAGGATTGGGTAGCGTATCCCCAATCGCCATGCTCGGTCTTTATTTTGTGTTAAAAAATCATGTGGTTGAAAACTTGTATTTTGTACGAAAGTCGTAAAACGGCCGATGTGGGCCCGGTCTCGTAAAACTCATTTTATTATTGGAATGTGTTAGTTTTAACTAATATAAAATGTTGTGAAAAGCATTTGGTCTAAAAGTGTCGGGAAGCAAGAGATCTTTTTACGAAAATTGGAAAAAGTGGACAGCGGGCTGCCAGGCCCTGTGCGCGCCGCGCACAGGTGTGGGTGCGCGCCGCGCACCTCATCTGGTCAGCTCAGTTTTAATTTTTTTTTATGCTGCGTTTTTGGTTGGTTAACGGGTTGAGATGTTACAAGTGGTATCAGAGCATGGTCTAAGGGATTTAGGTGACTTGAGATAGGTGCCTAGACTTAGACTTTTGTGTGTGCTTAATTTGTTGCGGGACTTGTAGGATTACGGGTCGGAATGGGTTATAGTTAGTGCCTTGTTTGTAGGTGGACTAACGTTTATATTATTAATGCGGATATTATGAATATATTATTGTGTTGTGGTGTAATTCTCGCGTGTGTTTATATCGCGTAGAATTTTGTTTGCGTTTGTTTATATCATCGAGCGAGGCGGTCGTTGTACTAACGAGTTGATACGGTGTGTGTGCGTAATAATGACTTGCAAACCTTATTACGGGTGCAAATCGTGTTAAACAAGTGATGTACGACGGGTGTTGAGCAAGATGGGCGGTGTTGTGCGTGTGGTTTTACACGTTCGTGGACTAATCGTTTTGCATTCTTTAGAATGGCGACGCGAAATGAGATCGAGATGAATGACGAGGAGTTTAATACTAGAGTTGCGGCCGCCGTTGCGGAGAAAATGGGTGCGTTGGAAGAAAGAATGGATAGGAGGTATTCCCAATTTCGGAGTAGCGACGAAATAGAGCGTTGTCTTAAGAGCTTCATGAGGACTAAACCTCCGATGTACGATGGGAAACCGGATCCTTTGGTGAGCACAACTTGGATCTCGGATGTCGAAGGGTGTTTTTGCACGATTGAATGTCCTCCCGAGAAGAGGACAGGGCTCGCTACTAGTTTGTTGCGGGGTAGAGTAAAGGATTGGTTGGATGGTAAGATTGATCTTGTCGGTGGTGAACTGTTTATGGTGTTATCATGGGACGAGTTTAAGAGGGAATTCTTCAAGGAGTTCCGGACTTCAGCCGATTTGTCAGAAATGCAGAATGAGTTGCGAAATTTGCAACAAGGGTCGATGGACTTGAATACTCTAAAGACGACCTTTATGTCGAAGGCTCGTTTCTGCCCGGAGTATATTGGGAATGATCGGATGTTGATGGAAGATTTCTATCGGACTTTGAATGATGATTTGCAGGGCAAAACTAGCGTTGGCTAAGTGAACTCGTTTGCGGAGTTATTTAACATGGCTAGGGGTTTCGAATCACATTCGAGATCGAAAGCTAGGGAGCTTTCAAGTAAGGGAAGGGTTGATTCGTATGGTGCTCCAAGTAAGAAAACTAAGGGCGCAGGTGCGAGTATGGGTAATGTGGAGAAAGGTTCGACGAGTTCTCGTGCGCCTAGGTGTTTCAATTGTGGTGTTAGGGGCCACAAGTTGTGGGAATGCACAATGCCGAAGAGTGATGACGGAATGTGCTATTATTGTCATAAAGAGGGACATCGCAAGCCGGATTGTCCCGAGTTGGCAGCAGCGAATGCCGCAAGGAGACGTTGAGGTACGTTTCATTTTAATAAATATGCCCTTTGAATATTTATTTATGTGTCGATGCGTTCGGGTTTGTGGGTTGCATAGTGTTTTGCATGTTATTGTTATGGGTGACGTTCCTAATGGAAGTACCCTATGGTGATGTTTTATTAATGGACGAAGGGCGTAAGACTTGGTGCAACCAAGCATTCCTTAGTATTGAGAAATGTTCTACCAAGTCTTGGGAATGGGCTTTGGTGTTCAGATGTTAGAGCGTGTTCGCTCTCGTGTTGAAATTGATGAACCGTGAGGTTCATCGAGTGGTTGGAACCTTTGAGAACGAGTATTTTGGATCTCGATGTATGTTGGTAAAGGAGTCTACGTGACGCGACATTAGGTGCCTCTTTTATACCTACTAGCGTGGTGTTCGACTCCGATTATGTTGTGGTTACATTGTACTTAGGGTACCGAAGTGAAACCCTTAGGTACAATGATTGACTAGGTGGAAGTTGACAAACTATAGCAATTGGATGATTGCGAGAGTAAAGTTTGTGTAGTTTGTGATGAACTTTTCGTTCGAAGTGTTTAAGGATTGGTTAAAATCCTCCGTGTGCTCAAGATTGGAGCAAGAAGTAGTGATGGGTCTTGCGAACCCAATTCTTGGTAAAGTCTACCTTTGGTAGCACTGTACGGTAGTACGAGTTTTGGTTATGGAACGTAGTTCCAAGTGGGGGAGTTACACTCCCGCACGAGGAGGTTTTAGTGTGAGAATTCGGATAATGCTTATGGTAGATCCGAAACTTGTGTTGGGACCTAGTTTTGGTCGATTTGTGGCAGAGTACAATTTCGGTTAAATTGTACTTATGATTTTGGATATAAATTATCACCGAGGTGATAATGTGGTAATCTCGTTGAGAGATAATGGGCGTGTTTGGCGAGCAAGGTGAAATCCCTCGGCTAAGGGATGTGCGTGGTAGATTCTCTTCTGGAGAATTATTATTTAGTACCTATGTTTGATATAGGTGGTTCTTGCTCGATTGTGGGGATGGTTAGTGGCATCCGTTAGGATCCACTATGGCGTAGCAGAGCGCGATGTTACGCTACTCGTTATTCGAGGCCAAAAGGGTGTTGATTGATGAAGCATGACCTTCAGGGTCCGCTGACTTCATCATGGTTGTTGATTGGTGGAGCATGACCTTCAGGGTCCGCTGACTTCATCCGGTATTGAGTTGGTGGAGCATGACCTTCGGGGTCCGCTGACTTCATCAGGAGAGTAGTGTTACGTCGGCATGGCATAACATTATCGGGAAATGCGAGTACCAGTGGGAAATGAGAGTACCATTCTTGAGTTGTGTTGTGGGACGTGAATATCGGGTTGTTCGTATTCACAATAATTCGGGTAGTACGATTGTCCCTATTGGTTGGACTCATAGTTTGAGGTAGTGAATGTCGGGTAGTTCGGATTCACTAAGGCTCGGGTTGTACGGCCATCCTCGGTTATACTATGTGGCGGTGGTAGTGAATATCGGTTTGCGCGTATTCACAATGACTCGGGTTGTGCGGTCATTTTGTTGTGGGAAATATGGATTGGGTTGGTGAATTTCGGATTGTGCGAATTCACTAAGGTTCGGGTTGTTTCGACCATCCTCCATATGTGTTTTGGCTCGGGTTGTTTCGGCCATGTTGTGTTGTGTGATCTATCGGTTGTTTTATACGCCGATGGTGGGGTCGTGAGGACCATGTTGTGAGATCAGTGATGCGATAGCTGTGTTTCGCTCACAGGTTGTTACGAGTGTGACAATAGTCAATTTTGTACACCTTGGGTTTAGCGTTGCCATAGTCGTTTCGGGCGCTATCATTTTTAGTCGTTGTTATGATGTTACGGTAGTTGCATATTGGTCATGTTGCGCACTACAAGGGATGTTTCGTGATTGGTGTTATCCTTAGGGTTTCGTTTGGTTCGGTCTTCATCGTTTCGGGTTGTTGACCTTAGGTTGAGACTTGGTTGCTTTTAGCATTGTACTCAGTAAGGGTACGCTAAGGGATTGATATCTCGATTCGAGATTGGTTGAGTTTTTCCCGATGTGAGGGATTGAGCATGGTTTTAGTGTTCGGATTGGTGGATTTGATAATTCGCGAGTGACGATTTTAGTTGTTAAGGCGATTCATTGGGAAGAGTTGCCTAGAAAAGTCGGTTTGGAACTTATGTTTGAGAACCGTGGAGTGTGGTCCGTTTGGTTAAGTGACGAGGATCACGAGGACGTGATCGATTCTAAGTGGGGGAGAGTTGTAAGACCCTAATATTTATTATACGGAAGTGTAATTATGCTACATAAAGTGCAGGAAGCATTGTGTAATTAAACAAAGCTCAGATTCTGTCCAGACATGGGTGCGCGCCGCGCACTAGCCCAGCGACAGAATCCTGCTTTTTCTATTTTAAGTTTAATGAAGGGCTTTTTGGTCTTTTCACTTGAGGCCGGATCTCAGGCCTTATCAGCTGGTTTGGATCCACTTTTGGATCATTTTCACATCCATTCATCACTCTCAAGTATCTTAGAGAGAGAGGGAGAATTCTAGTTAGAGAATTGGGGTTTTGGAGAGGAAGGAGCTTGAATTGATCGAAGTCTCGGGTTTTAAAGTTGTTCACCTCGTTCCTAGCTTCATTTTGATTGTTGTGGTAAGTTCTAACTCCGAATTTCATTGTTTGATTTTGATATTCAAGTTAGGGTTTGAACTTAAATTGTTGATAAACCTATTTAAACTCATGAAGTGAGTTTAGTGTTGCTTGTAATCGGGTTTATTGTTATTGTTGGTGGATTTTGGGTTGTTGAACAAATTGGTTATGATTAGGACTTGTAATTGGGTTTAATCACTAGGTTTAGTGATTATGGAAGTATTGGAACCCTTTTTGTGTATTTGAAAGACTAATTTTGGAATGGAGTCAAAATTAGGGTTTTTGGGTGATTTTGAGATTGATAAGTGTTTAACACTTAAGATTGGGTTCATTGGCATATTATAACCATGTTCACTTGTGATTTGTGATTTTTGGTTAGTTTGGGCGCGTTTCGTGTTTATGAGTGCAATTGGTCGAATTTGCACTAAGTGTCGAATTGAGTTGGTTGTAAATCCACTCTAAGTGTGTTGTTGTATTTGTGATGAATTGATTAGGTATTTTCCATTGACGTGTTGCGGATTACTTGGAAACATTCATCAAGGCGACAAGGTGAGTGTTAATATCCTATGTGCATATGTATGTGTAGGATGGGTGCGGGTCGGGTGAAGTGGTTCTCGGTTATAGAGCTCACTTTACATATAGGTGGATTTGATGGACTTGTGTATAGGTCCAATTGGCACGGTTGTGCATTTTGGTTGATTACCTTTGGCGAGGTACACGTTTGTGCGTACGTTATCACACGTGGTTGTGATTTGGATGTTATAACCCCAAAGGCGAAGGGTTGATATTGTTGTGATGTGGATAACCCCAATGTGGTGGATTTTATAATCCCTTGACCGTGGGTTTGATGTTGAGAAGTGAATCTCGGGTAGTGCGGATTCATGATGACTCGGGTTGTTCGGTCATCTTGTTGATGAGGTAGTGAATCTCGGGTTGTGCGAATTCACTAAGGCTCAGGTAGTTCGGCCAACCTCGGTTGTTGAATTGGTGAAGAAGTGAATATCGGGTTGTGCGAATTCACTAAGGCTCGGGTTGTTCGGCCAATCTTCATTGTGGTGTTTGGTATTCGGTAATGGGTTAAGGGGTTAACCTTATTCGTTTATATATTGTTATATATATATATATATATATATATATATATATATATATATATATATATATATATATATATATATATATATATATATATATATATATATTGTTTTGTTGTCGTGATGTAGCTAACCCTCCAGGTGTAGCTCCTTGGCGTTGTTCACATCGTCGTTGGTGAACTTATGTTTGTTAATGCATATTTTACTTGTTGCTTAGTGATCGTATGGTATGCTTAGATTAGCTTGCCTTTATGCTTGGATGCTCCGGTATGCGGTATTTGATTATTTGTGTGGCGCGTCCATTTGATGCATATATATGTATGTAGTATATTTTCACTCACTAAGCGTTAGCTTACCCTCTCGTTGTTTACATTTTTATAGATTGCATGGATGTGGTGGCTCGGGTAAGCGTGGGACTAGTGGACTTGCGTAGTTGCTTAGAAGATCTTGCTTTTGGATTGATTAGGATTGGGTAGCGTATCCCCAATCGCCATGCTCGGTCTTTATTTTGTGTTAAAAAATCATGTGGTTGAAAACTTGTATTTTGTACGAAAGTCGTAAAACGGCCGATGTGGGTCCGGTCTCGTAAAACTCATTTTATTATTGGAACGTGTTAGTTTTAACTAATATAAAATGTTTTGAAAAGCATTTGGTCTAAAAGTGTCGGGAAGCAAGAGATCTTTTTACGAAAATTGGAAAAAGTGGACAGCGGGCTGCCAGGCCCTGTGCGCGCCGCGTACAGGTGTGGGTGCGCGCCGCGCACCTCATCTAGTCAGCTCAGTTTTAATTTTTTTTTTATGCTTCGTTTTTGGTTGGTTAACGGGTTGGGATGTTACAATCGTGGTGCTTGGCGTTTTGTGTCTTTGGCCAAAATGTTAGATCTATTGTAACTTTTGACTCGTAGCTCCGATTTATTCACCGATGTTTTTTAAATCGTGTATTTTTCTAGATCTATCCGTTGGCAAACTGTCGTAGGCGTTTTGTCCCAAATATTTTTTGAAACGAGACCTCGAAAACCTTCAATTTTGCCTTTTTTAAATATTTAGACACTCTTTTAACCATATTGAATTTTGTATCATATTATTCCTTTGTGTATGCATGACCTAGCATGGTACATATTGTTTTAAGGCATATTATTTCATTCAAAATGTAACTATGTATAACGCATATAATTTTGAATCTAATGTCACTTCATTAAACACGCTTTTTAAATCATGCATATGCGCCGCCAAATGAAGTAATATTTGGCGGCGCATGCTGAAATTTTCAAGATCACCCTAAAACGGCCGAACGAGCAAGACTCTCTAAGAGAGCTAGTCATTCGAGGTCGTCAAGATTCCGAAAAATACATATTCCCTCGAAAATTTGCACCATGCACCAAACACCACCGACGATTCTTGGTGCTTGGCGTTTTGTGTCTTTGGCCAAAATGTTAGATCTATCTTATCTTTTGACTCGTAGCTCCGATTTATTTACCATTTTTTTCAACCATGTATTTTTCGAGATCTACCCATTGGCAAACTGCCGTAGGTGGTTTGTCCCAAATATTGTTCGAAACGAGACCTCGAAAACCTTCAATTTTGCCATTTTTTTTAATATTTAGACGCTTTTTTGACCGTTTTGAATTTCTATCATATTATTCCTTTTTGAATGAATGACCTAGCATGGTACATATTGTTTTAAGACATATTATTTCACTCACAATGTAACTATGTATAACGCATATAATTTTGAATCTAATGTCACTTCATTAAACACACTCTTTGAATCATTCATATGCGTCGCCAGATGGAGTAATATTTGGCGGTGCATGCTGAAATTCTCAAGATCACCCTAAAAGGATGAACGAACAAGACTCTCTGAGCTTGCTAGTCATTCGAAGTCGTCAAAATTCCGAAAAAGACATCTTTCCTCGAAAATTTGCACCATGCACCAAACACCACTGACGGTTCGTAATGCTTGGCGTTTTGTGTCTTTGGCCAAAATGTTAGATCTATCGCATCTTTTGACTCGTATCTCCGATTTATTCACCGTTTTTTTAAATCGTGCATTTTTTTGAGATCTATCTGTTGGCTAACTGCCGTAGGCGGTTTGTCCCAAATATTTTTTGAAATGAGACCTCGAAAACCTTCAATTTTGCCTTTTTTTAATAATTAGACGCTCTTTTGACCGTTTTGAATTTCTATCATATTATTCCTTTGTGTATGCATGACTTAGCATGGTATATATAGTTTTAAGGCCTATTATTTCACTCACAATATAATTATGTGTAACCCATATCATTTTGAATCAAATGTCACTTCTTTAAACACGCTTTTTAAATCATTAATATGTGCCGCCAGATGAAGTAACATTTGGCGGCGCATGCTGAAATTCTCAAGATTACCGTAAAATGACCGAACGAGCAAGACTCTCGGAGAGTGTTTGTCATTCGAGGTAGTCTAGATTCTGAAAAAGACATCTTTCCTCGAAAATTTAGAACATGCACCAAACACCACCGACGGTTCGTGGTGCTTGGCATTTTGTGTCTTTGGCCAAACTGTTAGATCTATCGTATCTTTTTACTCGTAGCTCCGATTTAGTCATCGTTTTTTTAAATCGTGTATTTTTTCGAGATCTATCTGTTGGAAAACTGCCGTACGTGGTTTGTCCCAAATATTTTTCGAAACGAGATCTCGAAAACCATCAATTTTGCCTTTTTTAAATATTTAGACGCTCTTTTGACCGTTTTGAATTTCTATCATATTATTCCTTTGTGTATGCATGACCTAGCATGGTACATATTGTTTTAAGACATATTATTTCACTCACAATGTAACTATGTATAACGTATATAATTTTATATCTAATATCACTTCATTAAACACACTTTTTAGATCATTCATATGCGCCGCCAGATGGAGTAATATTTGGCCGCGCATGCTAAAATTTTCAAGATCACCCTAAAATGGACGAACGAGTAAGAATCTCTGAGCGTGCTTGGCATTCGAGGTCGTAAAGATTCCGAAAAAGACATCTTTCCTCGAAAATTTGCACCACGCACCAGACACCACAGACGGTTCGTGGTGCTTGGCGTTTTATGTCTTTGGCCAAAATGTTAGATCTATCGTAACTTTTGACTCGTAGCTTCGATTTATTCACCGATGTTTTTTAAATCGTGTATTTATTCGAGAACTATCCGTTGGCAAACTGTCGTAGGCGTTTCGTCCCAAGTATTTTTTGAAACGAGACCTCGAAAACCTTCAATTTTGCCTTTTTTAAATATTTAAACGCTCTTTTAACCATATTGAATTTTGTATCATATTATTCCTTTGTGTATGCATGACATATCATGGTACATATTGTTTTAAGGCATATTATTTCACTCAAAATGTAACTATGTATAACGTATATAATTTTGAATCTAATGTCACTTCATTAAACACGCTTTTTAAATAATTCATATGCGCCGCCAAATGAAGTAATATTTGGCGGCGCATGCTGAAATTCTCAAGATCATCCTAAAACTGTCGAACGAGCAAGACACTCTTAGTATGCTAGTCATTCAAGGTCGTCAAGATTCCGAAAAAGACATATTTCGTCTAAAATTTGCACCACGCACCAAACACCACTGACGATTCTTGGTGCTTGGCGTTTTGTGTCTTTGGCCAAAATGTTAGATCTATCTTATCTTTTGACTCGTAGCTCCGATTTATTCAACGTCTTTTTAAACCGTGAATTTTTTCGATATCTACCCATTGGCAAACTGCCGTAGGCGGTTTGTCCCAAATATTGTTCGAAACGAGAGCTCGAAAACCTTCAATTTTGCCATTTTTTAATATTTAGACGCTCTTTTGACCGTTTTGAATTTCTATCATATTATTCCTTTTTGTATGAATGACCTAGCATGGTACATATTGTTTTAAGGCATATTATTTCACTCACAATGTAACTATGTATAACGCATATAATTTTGAATCTAATGTCATTTCATTCAACACGCTTTTTAAGTCATTAATATGCGCCGCCAGATGGAGTAACATATGGCGGCGCATGCTGAAATTCTCAAGATCAACCTAAAATGGCCGAACGAGCAAGGCTCTCTGAGCGTGCTTGTCATTCGAGGTCGTCAAGATTTCGAAAAAGACATCTTTCCTCAAAAATTTGCACCAAGCACCAAACACCATGATGGTTCGTGGTGTTTGGCGTTTTGTGTCTTTAGCCAAAATGTTAGATCTATAATATCTTTTGATTCGTAGCTCCAATTTACTCACAATGTAACTATGTATAAGGCATATAATTTTGAATCTAATGTCACTTTATTAAACACGCTTTTTCAGTTATTCATACGCCGCCAGATGGAGTAACATTTGGCGGCGCATCTGAAATTCTCAAGATTACCCTAAAACGGACGAGCGAGCAACACTCTCTGAGCGTGCTCGTCATTAAGAAACATCTTTCTTCACAAATTTGCACCACGCACCAAACACCACCGACGGTTCGTGGTGCTTGGCGTTTTGTATCTTTGGCCAAAATGTTAGATCTATCGTATATTTTTACTCGTAGCTCTGATTTAGTTTTTTTTAAATCGTGTATTATTTCGAGATTTATCTGTTGGCAAACTGATGTAGGTAGTTTGTCGTAAATATTTTTCGAAACGAGACATCGAAAACCTTCAATTTTGCCTTTTCTTAATATTTAGACGCTCTTTTGACCATTTTAAATTTCTATCATATTATTCCATTATGTATGCATGACCTAGCATGGTACATATTGTTTTAAGGCATATTATTTCACTCACAATGTAACTATGTATAACGCATATAATTTTGAATCTAATGTCACTTCATTAAACACGCTTTTTAAATCATTCATATGCGCCGCCAGATGGAGTAATATTTGGTGACGCATGCTGAAATTCTCAAGATCACCCTAAAACGGCCGAACGTGCAAGACTCTCTGAGCGTGCTTGTCATTCGAGGTCGTCTAGATTCTGAAAAAGAAAGATCTTTCCTCACAAATTCGCACAACGCACCAAACACCACCGACGGTTCTTGGTGCTTGCCGTTTTGTGTCTTTGGCTAAAATGTTAGATCTATCGTATCTTTTGACTCGTAGCTCCGATTTAATCACCGTTGTTTTTAAACCATGTATTTTTTCCAGATCTATCCGTTGGCAAACTTCCGTAGGCGACTTGTCCCAAATATTTTTCGAAACGAGACCTCGAAAACCATCAATTTTTTGCCTTTTTTAATATTTTGACGCTCTTTTGACCGTTTTTAATTTCTATCATATGATTCATTTGTCTAAGCATGACCTAGCATGGTACATATAGTTTTAAGGCATATTATTTCACTCACAATGTAACTATGTATAACGCATATAATTTTGTATCTAATATCACTTCATTAAACACACTTTTTAGATCATTCATATGCGCCGCCAGATGGAGTAATATTTGGCCGCGCATGCTAAAATTTTCAAGATCACCCTAAAACGGACGAACGAGTAAGAATCTCTGAGCGTGCTTGGCATTCGAGGTCGTCAAGATTCCGAAAAAGACATCTTTCCTCGAAAATTTGCACCACGCACCAGACACCACAGACGGTTCGTGGTGCTTGGCGTTTTATGTATTTGGCCAAAATGTTAGATCTATCGTAACTTTTGACTCGTAGCTCCGATTTATTCACCGATGTTTTTTAAATCGTGTATTTATTCGAGAACTATCCGTTGGCAAACTGTCGTAGGCGTTTCGTCCCAAGTATTTTTTGAAACGAGACCTCGAAAACCTTCAATTTTGCCTTTTTTAAATATTTAAACGCTCTTTTAACCATATTGAATTTTGTATCATATTATTCCTTTGTGTATGCATGACATATCATGGTACATATTGTTTTAAGGCATATTATTTCACTCAAAATGTAACTATGTATAACGTATATAATTTTGAATCTAATGTCACTTCATTAAACACGCTTTTTAAATAATTCATATGCGCCGCCAAATGAAGTAATATTTGGCGGCGCATGCTGAAATTCTCAAGATCATCCTAAAACTATCGAACGAGCAAGACACTCTTAGTATGCTAGTCATTCAAGGTCGTCAAGATTCCGAAAAAGACATATTTCGTCTAAAATTTGCACCACGCACCAAACACCACTGACGATTCTTGGTGCTTGGCGTTTTGTGTCTTTGGCCAAAATGTTAGATCTATCTTATCTTTTGACTCGTAGCTCCAATTTATTCAACGTCTTTTTAAACCGTGAATTTTTTCGATATCTACCCATTGGCAAACTGCCGTAGGCGGTTTGCCCCAAATATTGTTCGAAACGAGAGCTCGAAAACCTTCAATTTTGCCATTTTTTAATATTTAGACGCTCTTTTGACCGTTTTGAATTTCTATCATATTATTCCTTTTTGTATGAATGACCTAGCATGGTACATATTGTTTTAAGGCATATTATTTCACTCACAATGTAACTATGTATAACGCATATAATTTTGAATCTAATGTCATTTCATTCAACACGCTTTTTAAGTCATTAATATGCGCCGCCAGATGGAGTAACATATGGCGGCGCATGCTGAAATTCTCAAGATCAACCTAAAATGGCCGAACGAGCAAGACTCTCTGAGCGTGCTTGTCATTCGAGGTCGTCAAGATTTCAAAAAAGACATCTTTCCTCAAAAATTTGCACCAAGCACCAAACACCAAGATGGTTCGTGGTGTTTGGCGTTTTGTGTCTTTAGCCAAAATGTTAGATCTATAATATCTTTTGATTCGTAGCTCCAATTTACTCACAATGTAACTATGTATAAGGCATATAATTTTGAATCTAATGTCACTTCATTAAACACGCTTTTTCAGTTATTCATACGCCGCCAGATGGAGTAACATTTGGCGGCGCATCTGAAATTCTCAAGATTACCCTAAAACGGACGAGCGAGCAACACTCTCTGAGCGTGCTCGTCATTAAGAAACATCTTTCTTCACAAATTTGCACCACGCACCAAACACCACCGACGGTTCGTGGTGCTTGGCGTTTTGTATCTTTGGCCAAAATGTTAGATCTATCGTATATTTTTACTCGTAGCTCCGATTTAGTTTTTTTTAAATCGTGTATTATTTCTAGATTTATCTGTTGGCAAACTGATGTAGGTAGTTTGTCGTAAATATTTTTCGAAACGAGACATCGAAAACCTTCAATTTTGCCTTTTCTTAATATTTAGACGCTCTTTTGACCATTTTAAATTTCTATCATATTATTCCATTATGTATGCATGACCTAGCATGGTACATATTGTTTTAAGGCATATTATTTCACTCACAATGTAACTATGTATAACGCATATAATTTTGAATCTAATGTCACTTCATTAAACACGCTTTTTAAATCATTCATATGCGCCGCCAGATGGAGTAATATTTGGTGACGCATGCTGAAATTCTCAAGATCACCCTAAAACGGCCGAACGTGCAAGACTCTCTGAGCGTGCTTGTCATTCGAACGTGCAAGACTCTCTGAGCGTGCTTGCCACAGGCGGTTTGTCTCAAATATTTTTCGAAACGAGACCTCGAAAACCTTCAATTTTGCCTTTTTTTAATATTTAGAAGCTCTTTTGACCGTTTTGAATTTCTATCATATTATTCCGTTGAGTATGCATGACCTACCATGGTACATATTATTTTAAGGAATATTATTTCACGCACAATGTAATTATGTATAACGCATATAATTTGTAATCTAATGTCACTTCATTAAACACGATTTTTAAATCATCAATATGCGCCGCCAGATGGAGTAACATCTGGCGGCATCTGGCGGCGCATGCCAAAATTCTCAAGATTACCCTAAAATGGCCGAACGAGTGTGCTTGTCATTCGAGTTCGTCTAGATTCCGAAAAAGACATCTTTCCTAACAAATTTGCACCACACACCAAACACCACCGACGGTTCGTGGTGCTTGACGTTTTGTGTCTTTGGCCAAAATGTTTGATCGATCTTAACTTTTGACTCGTAGCTCCGATTTAGTCACCATTTTTTTTAAATCGTGTATTTTTTCGAGATCTATCCATTGGAAAACCACTGTAGGCGGTTTGTCCAAAATATTTTTTGAAACGAGACCTCGAAAACCTTCAATTTTGCCTTTTTAATATTTAGACGCTCTTTTGACCGTTTTGAATTTCTATCATATTATTCCTTTGTGTATGCATGACCTAGCATGGTACATATTATTTTAAGGAATATTATTTCACGCACAATGTAATTATGTATAACGCATATAATTTGAAATCTAATGTCATTTCATTAAACACGTTTTTTAAATCATTAATATGTGCCGCCAGATAGAGTAACATCTGGCGGCGCATGCTGAAATTCTCAAGATCACCCTAAAACGGCCGAACGAGCAAGACCATCTGAGCGTGCTTGTCATTCAAGATCGTCTAGATTCCGAAAAAGACATCTTTCCTCACAAATTTGCACCACGCACCAAACACCACCGGCAGTTCGTGGTACTTGGCGTTTTGTGTCTTTGGCCAAAATGTTAGATCTATCTTATCTTTTGACTCGTAACTCTTATTTAGTCACCATTTGAGATCTATCCGTTGGTAAACTGCCATAGGCGGTTTGTCCCAAATACTTTTCGAAACGAGACCTCGAAAACCTGCAATTTTGCCTTTTTTAATAATTAGACGCCCTTTTGACCGTTTTGAATTTTTATCATATTATTCTTTTGTGTATGCATGACCTAGCATGATACATATTATTTTAATGTATATTATTTAACGCACAATCTAATTATGTATAACGCATATAATTTATAATCTAATGTCACTTAATTAAACACGCTTTTAAAATCATTAATATGCGCCGCCAGATGGAGTAACATCTGGCGGCGCATGCTGAAATTCTCAAGATCACCCTAAAACGGTGGAACGAGTAAGACTCTCTGAGCGTGCTTGTTATTCGAGATAGTCTATATTCAGAAAAAGACATCTTACCTCACAAATTTTCACCAAGCACCAAACACCACCGACTGTTCGTGGTACATGGCATTTTGTGTCTTTGGCCAAAATGTTAGATCTATCTTATCTTTTGACTCGTAGCTTCGATTTAGTCACCATTTTTTTTAAATCGTGTATTTTTTCGAGATCTATCCATTTGCAAACTGACGTAGGCAGTTTGTCCCAAATATTTTTCGAAACGAGACATCGAAAACCTTCAATTTTGCCTTTTTTTTGAATATTTACACGCTCTTTTGACCGTTTTGAATTTCTATCATATTATTCCTTTATGTATGCATGACCTAGCATGATACATATTATTTTAAGGAATATTATTTCACGCACAATGTAATTATGTATAACGCATATAATTTGGAATCTAATGTCACTTCATTAAACACAATTTTTAAATCATTAATATGAGCCGCGAGATTGAGTAACATCTGGCGGCGTATGCTGAAATTCTCAAGATCACCCTAAAACGGTCAAACGAGCAAGACTCTCTGAGCGTGCTCGTCATTCGAGATCGTCTAGATTCTGAAAAAGACATCTTCCCTCGCAAATTTGCACCACGCACCAAACACCACCGACGGTTCGTGGTGCTTGACGTTTTTTGTCTTTGGCCAAAATGTTAGACATATCGTATCCTTTGACTCGTTGCTCCGATTTAGTCACCGTTTTCATGCTTGTCATTCGAGGTCTTCAAGATTTCAAAAGAGACATCTTTCCTCGAAAACTTGCACCACGCACCAAACACCACCGACGGTTTGTGGTTCTTGGCGTTTTGCGTCTTTGGCCAAAATGTTAGATCTATCGTATGTTTTGACTCGTAGCTCCAATTTATTCACCTTTTTTTTAAATCGTATATTTTTTCGAGATCTTTCCGTTGGCAAACTGCCGTAGGCGGTTTATCCCAAATACCTTTCAAAACGAGACCTCGAAAACCTTTAATTTTGCATTTTTTAATATTTAGACACTCTTTTGACCGTTTTGAATTTCTATTTATTATTCTTTTGTGTATGCATGACCTATCATGATACATATTGTTTTAAGGCATATTATTTCACTCTCAATGTAACTATGTATAACGCATATAATTTTGATTATAATATCACTTCATTAAACAGGCTTTTTAAATCATTAATATGCGCCGCCAGATGGAGTAACATTTGGCGGCGCATGCTGAAATTCTCAAGATTACCCTAAAAAGGCCGAGCAAGCAACACCCTCTGAGCGTGCTCATCATTAAGAAACATCTTTCTTCACAAATTTGCACCACGCACCAAACACCACCGACGGTTCGTGGTGCTTGGCGTTTTAAATCGTGTATTATTTCGAGATTTATCTGTTGGCAAACTGACGTAGGTAATTTGTCCCAAATATTTTTCAAAACGAGACCTCGAAAACCTTCAATTTTGCCTTTTCTTAATATTTAGACGTTCTTTTGACCATTTTAAATTTCTATCATATTATTCCTTTGTGTATGCATGACCTAGCATGATACATATTGTTTTAAGGCATATTATTTCACTCACAATGTAACTATGTATAATGCATATAATTTTGAATCTAATGTCACTTCATTAAACATGCTTTTTAAATCATTCATATGCGCCGCTAGATGGAGTAATATTTGGTGGCGCATGCTAAAATTCTCAAGATCACCCTAAAACGGCCGAACGAGCAAGACTCTCTGAGCGTGCTTGTCATTCGAGGTCGTCTAGATTCCCAAAAAGAAACATCTTTCCTCGCAAATTCGCACCACGCACCAAACACCACCGACGGTTTTTGGTGCTTGCTGTTTTGTGTCTTTGGCCAAAATGTTAGATCTATCGTATCTTTTGACTCGTAGCTCCGATTTAGTCACCGTTGTTTTTAAACCGTGTATTTTTTCGAGATCTATCCTTTGGCAAACTGCCGTAGGCGATTTGTCCCAAATATTTTTCGAAACGAGACCTCGAAAACCTTCAATTTTTTTGCCATTTTTAATATTTAGACGCTCTTTTGACCGTTTTTAATTTCTATCATATGATTCCTTTATGTATGCATGACCTAGCATGGTACATATAGTTTTAACGCATATTATTTCACTCACAATGTAACTATGTATAACGCATATAATTTTGAATCTAATGTCACTTCAATAAACATGCTTTTTAAATCATTAATATGCGCCGCCACATGGAGTAACATTTGGCGGCGATGCTGAAATTCTCAAGATCACCCTGTAAAAGCCGAACGATCAAAACTCTCTGAGCGTGCTTGACATTAGAGGTTGTTTAGATTCCGAAAAAGAAGCATCTTTCGTCGAAAATTTGCACCACGCACCAAACACCACCGACGGTTCGTGGTGCTTGGCGTTTTCTGTCTTTGCCCAAATGTTAGATCTATCGTATCTTTTGACTCGTAGCTCCGATTTATTCACCGTTATTATTTAAATCGTGTATTTTTTCAAGATCTATCCATTGGCAAACTGCCGTAGGCGGTTTTTCCCAAATATATTTCGAAACGAGACCTCGAAAACCTTCAGTATTACCTTTTTTAATATCTAGACGCTCTTTTGACCGTTTTGAATTTCTTTCATATTATTCCTTTTTGTATGCATGACCTAGCATGGTATATATATTGTTTTAAGGCATACTATTTCACTCACAATGTAACTATGTGTAATGCATATAATTTTGAACTAATGTCACTTCATTAAACACGCTTTTTAAATCATTCATATGCGCCGCCAGATGGAGTAATATTTGGCGGCGAATCCTGAAATTCTCAAGATCACCCTAAAACGGCCGAACGAGCAAGACTCTCTAAGCGTGCTTGTCATTCGAGGTCGTCAAGATTTTGAAAAAGACAACTTTCCTCGAAAATTTGCGCTGCGCACCAAACACCACGACGGTTCGTGGTGCTTAGCGTTTTGTGTCTTTGGTTAAAATGTTTGATCTATCATATCTTTTGATTCGTAGCTCCAATTTATTCACCTTTTTTTTAAATCGTGTATTTTTTCGAGATATATCGGTTGGCAAACTGCCGTAGGCGGTTTATCCCAAATACTTATCGAAACGAGACCTCGAAAACCTTCAATTTTGAATTTTTAATATTTAGACGCTCTTTTGACCGTTTTGAATTTCTATCATATTATTCCTTTGCGTATGCATGACCTAGCATGGTACATATTGTTTTAAGGCATATTATTTTACTTACAATGTAACTATGTATAAGGCATATAATTTTGAATCGAATGTCACTTCATTAAACACGCTTTTTAAATCATTCATATGCGCCGCCAGATGGAGTAATATTTGGCGGCGCATGCTGAAATTCTCAAGATCACCCTAAAATAGCTGAACGAGCAAGACTCTCTGAGCGTGTTTGTCATTCGAGGTCGTTAAGATTTCGAAAAAGTCATCTTTTCTAGAAAATTTGCACCACGCACCAAACACCACCGACGGTTCGTGGTGCTTGGTGTTTTGTGTCTTTGGCCAAAATGTTAGATCTATCGTATCTTTTGACTCGTAGCTCCATTTTATTCACCGTTTTTTTAAAATCGTGTATTTTTTCGAGATCTATCCGTTGGAAAACTGTCGTAGGAGGTTTGTCCCAAATACTTTTCGAAACGAGACCTCGAAAACCTTTAATTTTGCCTTTTTTAATATTCAGACGCTCTTTTGACCGTTTTGAATTTCTATCATATTATTCCTTTGTATATGCATGCTCTATCATGGTACATATTGTTTTAAGGCATATTATTTCACTCACAATGTAACTATGCATAACGCATATAATTTTTAATATAATGTCACTTCATTAAACAGGCTTTTTAAAATTTTAATATGCGTCGCCAGATGTAGTAACATTTGGCGGCGCATGCTGAAATTCTCAAGATCACCCTAAAACGGCCGAACGAGCAACACTCTCTGAGCGTGCTCATTATTTGAGGTCATCTAGAATCTGAAAAGGAAACATCTTTCCTCGCCAAAATGTTAGATCTATCGTATCTTTTAACTCGTAGCTCCGATTTAGTCATCATTTTTTTTAAATCGTGTATTTTTTCGAGATTTATCTATTGGCAAACTGCCGTAAGTGGTTTGTCCCAAATATTTTTGGAAACGAGACCTCGAAAACATTCAATTTTGCCTTTTCTTAATATTTAGACGCTCTTTTGACCGTTTGGATTTTCTATCATATTATTCCTTTGTGTATGCATGACCTAGCATGGTACATATTGTTTTAAGGCATATTATTTCACTCACAATGTAACTATGTATAACGCATATAATTTTGAATCTAATATCACTTCATTAAACACGCTTTTTAAATCATTCATATGCGCCGCCAGATGGAGTAATATTTGGCGGCGCTTGCTGAAATTCTCAAGATCACCCTAAAATGGCCGAACGAGCAAGACTCTCTGAGCTTGCTTGTAATTCGAGGTCGTCAAGATTCCGAAAAAGACATCTTTCCACGAAAATTTGCACCGCGCATCAAACACCACCGACGGTTCGTGCTGCTTGGCGTTTTGTGTCTTTGGCTAAAATGTTAGATCTATCATAACTTTTAACTCGTAGCTCCGATTTATTCACCGATGTTTTTTAAATCGTGTATTTTTCGAGATCTAACCGTTGGCAAACTGTCGTAGGCGTTTTGTCCCAAATATTTTTCAAAACGAGACCTCGAAAACCTTCAAATTATCTTTTTTTAACTATTTAGACGCTCTTTTAACCATATTGAATTTTGTATCATATTATTCCTTTATGTATGTATGACCTAGCATGGTACATATTGTTTTAAGGCATATTATTTCACTCAAAATGTAACTATGTATAACGCATATAATTTTGAATCTAATGTCACTTAATTAAACACGCTTTTTAAAACAATCATATGCGCTGCCAAATGAAGTAATATTTGGCGGCGCATACTAAAATTCTCAAGATCACCCTAAAACAGCCGAACAAGCAAGACTCTCTGAGAGTGCTAGTCATTCGAGGTCTCCATGATTCCGAAAAAGACATATTTCCTCGAAAATTTGCACCACGCACCAAACACCACCGACGATTCTTGGTGCTTGGCGTTTTGTGTCTTTGGCCAAAATATTAGATATGTCTAATCTTTTGACTCGTAGCTCCGATTTATTCACCATTTTTTTAAACCGTGTATTTTTTTCGAGATCTATCCATTGGCAAACTGCCGTAGGCGCTTTGTCCCAAATATTTTTCTAAACGAGACCTCAAAAACCATCAATTTTGCCATTTTTTTTAAT
This sequence comes from Rutidosis leptorrhynchoides, assembly GCF_046630445.1. Lineage (NCBI taxonomy): Eukaryota > Viridiplantae > Streptophyta > Magnoliopsida > Asterales > Asteraceae > Rutidosis > Rutidosis leptorrhynchoides. The sequence goes on along the minus strand of NC_092341.1, from coordinate 268,234,057 downwards.
ATTTAGACGCTCTTTTGACCATTTTGAATTTCTATCATATTATTCCTTTTTGTATGAATGACCTAGCATGGTACATATTTTTTAAGGCATATTATTTCACTCCAATGTAACTATGTATAACGCAAATAATTTTGAATATAATGTCACATCATTAAACACGCTTTTGAAATCATTAATATGCGCCGCCAGATGGTGTAACATATGGCGGCGCATGCTGAAATTCTCAAGATCACCCTAAAACGGCCGATCGAGCAAGACTCTCTGAGCGTGCTTGTCATTCAAGGTCATCTAGATTTCGAAAAAGAAACATCTTTCCTCACAAATTTGCACCACGCACCAAACACCAACGACGGTTCGTGGTGCTTGGCGTTTTGTGTCTTTGGCCAAAATGTTAGATCTATCGTATCTTTTGACCCGCAGCTCTGATTTATTCACTGTTTTTTTTTAAATAGTATATTTTATCGAGATCAATCCGTTGGCAAACTGCCGTAGGTGGTTTTTCCCAAATATTTTTCGAAACGAGACCTCAAAAACCGTCAATTTTGCGTTTTTAATATTTCGACGCTCTTTTGACCGTTTTGAATTTCTATCATATTATTCCTTTGTGCATGCATGACCTAGCATGATACATTTGTTTTAAGGCATATTATTTCACTCACAATGTAACTATGTATAACGCATATAATTTTGAATCTAATGTCACTTCATTAAACACGCTCTTTAAATCATTCATATGCGCCACCAGATGGAGTAATATTTGGCGGTGCATGTTGAAATTCTCAAGATCACCCTAAAACGGACGAACGAACAAGACTCTCTGAGCGTTCTTTTCATTCGAAGTCATCAAGATTCTGAAATAAACATCTTTCCTCGAAAATCTGCACCATGCACCAAACACCTTCGACAGTTCGTGGTGCTTGGCGTTTTGTGCCTTTAGCCAAAATGTTAGATCTATCGCATCTTTTGACTCATATCTCCGATTTAGTCACCATTTTTTTAAACCGTGTATTTTTTCGAGATCTATCTGTTGGCAAACTGCCGTAGGCGGTTTGTCCCAAATATTTTTTGAAACGAGACCTCGAAAACCTTCAATTTTGCCTTTTTAATAATTAGACGCTCTTTTGACCGTTTTGAATTTCTATCATATTATTCCTTTGTGTATGCATGACTTAGCATGGTATATATAGTTTTAAGGCCTATTATTTCACTAATGTTAAAGCGAAGGGGTACAAAATAGTTATATTTTTACTACAAAATACTATTAAATACGAAACAATTTTACACAAGTTATTTATTTATTTATAGAGTGAATATACCTAAACCTTGCTACAACACTTATAGGAAGTGTACCTAATCGTACAGTAGTGTAGTCATTAGTAAGTCCGGTTCATTCCACAGGGATCTTAGCCAAGTTTAACGCTATATTTTTAAAAACTATATTTGTATATATATATATATATATATATATATATATATATATATATATATATATATAAGTAGTATTATTATTATAAAAGGGGGTTTTTACCATTTAATGACCGGTTTGTCGATTTTAAAACTTAAGACGTAGTTAAAACCTAATGTAAAATATTAAAAATAAATATAACTTAATTTTAAGCGTAAAGTAAATAACGATAATGAAATTGCGATAAATAAAAATGCGATAAATAAAATGACGATAAATAAAATTGTGATAATTAAAAAGTACGATAATTAAAAGTGCATTTAAATAAAATGACAGTAAATAAAAGTGCGATAATTAAAAGTGCAATTAAATATGAAATAAAGGAATTATGCTTATTTAAACTTTCGTAATCATGATGTTTGACGTGTTGATTTTAGTTTATTACCATGGGTTAATTGTCCTTTGTCCTGGATTATTCAATATCTCCGTCTGATTTTTGTCCATAACAGTCCATCAGTCATAAATATAAAGTACGAGTGTCCTCGTCAAATTATCCTTATATCCGAAGTCAAATATTCCAACTAATTGGGGACTTAAACTATAATTACACCAAGTGTCCTTGTATATAATTCACCCCTGTTTTAATAAGTCCATTGACTATTGATCCATTCCCGTGTCCGGTTAAATGAACGATTATTAGTACTTATAAATATCCCGCCCATCGTGTCCGATCGAGTGTATATGGTTATTTATAGGTACGTCCAATTGTAAATCTTTATATTAAATTAACAAACTATCATTTAATTAAACAAATATAAAGCCTATTAATAACCCATAGTCTAATTTCCACAAGTGTCGTTCTTTTGTCCAAACCCCAATTATGGTACAAAGCCCAATTACCCAATTTTAATATTTAGCCCAACATCACGATTATTTCGGCTTAAATAAGCATAATAATAACTTAGCTAAGAGACATTAATTTAAAAAGGTTTAACATAACTTACAATGATTAATAACAGCGTAGCGTTACACGGACAGAATTTCAACTTACACCCTTACAACATTCGCTAACATACCCTTATTATTATTAAAATTAAAATTAAAATTAAAATTATAATATATATATATATATATATATATATATATATATATATATATATATATATATATATATATATATATATATATATATATATATATATATATATATACGTTGAGAGAATGAAGAAAGAAAAAGATGTGTTTATTTTGGCCAAAACACGAGAAATTTAAAGATGTGGCCAGCATATTGGGGTCATGGGACCGCATGACATTTATTCTTCCTGGCCATGCGATCGCATGGCCAGCTGGTTCCAGTCACATGGTTTTGTTTTCTTATTTTGCTGACGTTTTAATAAATAAATATAATATATAAATAATTTTAAGAATTATTTATATATTATATTATATTTATGTACATAGTTGACTTGTAATTTTTGCTCCGTTGCGTCGCGCGTTGAGAGTTGACTCTGGTCCCGGTTCCGGATTTTCGAACGTCCTTGCGTACAATTTAATATCTTGCACTTTGCGTTTCGCGTCTTGTACTCTTGTAATTTTGAGACGTTTCTCATTAATAATTTGAACCACTTTGATTGTACTTTGTACTTTTGAGCTTTTTAGTCGTTTGCATCTTCAAATCGCCGAACCTGTCTTTTGTCTTCACCTTTTATTATTTAAACGAATATCACTTGTAAATAGAACAATTGCAACTAAAAGCTTGTCTTTCTTGAGGGATAATGCTATAAAATATATGTTCGTTTTTAGCATTATCAAATATTCCCACACTTGAGTTTTACTTTTCCTCAAGCAATATAGTCTTGAAAATAAAAATACTAGAATCACTTCTTTATTCTTCACACTTTGTACATCAGTGATTTTTATACGGCGGTATAAACAATGGTAGTAACGATGTGGTTTACAGTCCCACATGACTATGAAAATTTAGATCCTTAAGGAAATTGGATCTTTATGAAAACATTTGATCTTTTGAAAATTAATCTAGCTTTTACCCTAGATAAGTTTTCCAGAATAACCCTTCACCGGTGTTTTTAAATTGTTTTTGTGGGTTTGGTGGGGTTCAGATTTGAAAATTTTAGCTCAAAACTTATGGTTTTGTGTCACCCACTTGCTAACCTTGTATTAGGAAAGCAACACGTCCAGTATACTTGCTCTGTATATTACATTTCGGTAAACTACCGTCCGGTTGTAAAGGAAAGCGTTGAACAAGCAACTGTTAAGGCAATGTCCCGTGACATGCTTTTGATTATGGTCTATATCGTGTCGGATGCAATTACTATCCTTTGCAGGAGCAATAGTAAAGCTCACCCTATAGTTTTTCGGTCTAGCACAAGGTCCTGTCTTTGACCATGCTATGCAACCACCGTTCTTACGGTTGATACCAGATTTGGTTCAGGTGACCTAATGAATTGCGGGTGAATTCCTAGGATTTTACATTCAATGGTAATGAACGCATTGAAAATGGGTTTTTAGAAAACAAATCGGTTTTTAATTTTGATCAAAATATTTTCTCGTTCAAGCTCGAGTTTAAATATCATTGAATTCCATGAGTTTGTAATTCTCAATCGTTAAAGTCAATCTCAAGGATTGAGTAATATCAGGCTTAAAAGTTGATTTTTAATCTTTCAAGGAGATTATCCTTTCTGGGGGTCTGATTCATTAGTCTTATCAAGCTAATTTGCACGGCGCCCTCCCCATTTTACGAGACAGATCCTCTCATGGCTAGGATAAGTCAGACCACTTGGCGACCCTGTTTGATGCTGAGGTCCGTGGATTTCCAGCTGATTTTCGAGAAAACTTTTCAAGGTTTTTCGTAGACTCTACAACTGGTCTGGACGACAATTTCCTGACCTAAATCAAGAAGCGCGTGTCTTTTTCGGAAGACTTTACTTCCTTTTAATGATGGAATTGATTCATCGTGTAGATCCATCTTTCTTTCAAATATATTACAATTTACCGGGTAAAATGGTTAATTTTGTCCAAAACAAAAGTATCTTCAATTATTTGTACAAAAATATGTGATATATGTTTTAAATAACTTGGTAAATTTTTTCCACACTTGGCTTTTTATTTTCCTTTCTTTGCCTTTTTATTGTCCTCTATTCCATTTTAAATGAATTCTAACAATTTAGGTTGTTTCTCAATTTATATCCTTTCCGAGGTAACAATAATTTCGGTGTCAACACCTAGTTTTATCGTTCATAAATATGTATCAACATGATTTTGAATTCATTTATTTGAAAATTTTGAAAAATTTTACTAGAATTGGGTAGTCAGTATATAAGACTAGGGCTGTTCTTTATTATCAGAGAGCACTAGATTCTAATACAACTACTGCGTTACTAGTATTTTTAATGGTAACCAAGTGTATAAGTTAAAATTTTAAAAATCCGAAAGAATTTAACCCCTTCCCACACTTAAGATCTTGCAATGCCCTCGTTTGCAAGAAATCAGTAACAATTAAAATTATTGAGGGTGATTAGCGTAGAAAAATGATTAAATTTTACCAAAGGTTCCAAACATATTGGCATTTTTTTAATGTTTTTGGCATACTTTAATTCAATAAGATTAAAAATAATGATAATAAAAGTTCTCGTCCCTCCCTTGGGTAGAGCAATTTCGGTTCAACGACCTAGTTTTCAACTCACGACGAATTTTTAGAAATCACATTTTTAACTTAGTAAAATAAAGTAAATTTTTGTTTTTAAATTCACACCAAACTTTAATTTAAAATGCATACAATTAAAAATTTAATATTATTAATATTTTAAAAATTCACACCAAACTTATATTATATTTTTGTTTTTATACATACAAACTTATATTAAAAATATTAATTTTTCAAATATTTACAAACTTAAATATATTGATTTTAAAAAATTTACAATAATAATTTAATATTTATATATTAATTTTAAAAACATGGTAAAAATAAAATTAAAAATCTTTTTGGTCTTTTATCCCACTTTAATCAATCAAATATTATCAAAAATATACGCCCCTCTTTTCGGTAAAGTAATTTCGGTTCAACGACCTAGTTTTACTCCTGACGAATTTCTGAAATATTTTGGGTTGATTGATTAAAGATATTTATACCTTAAGAATAAACGGTAAATTTCGCAGTGATGTAATAAATTTTTGTATGATATCAATAATTTCGGTTACGCATACCTAATTTTATTGAATACCAATTTAATACTTTATAGCGAACGATTCAGAGTTTATTATCAAAAGGTTAAAAGCAATAAAATAAAAATAAAAACTGTACATACTTACCTGTGAGAAAGAATTCTCAGAGACCCGCTTTTGCTGACTCATAGGAGAGTCGTGTGATTTGGTTCTCCATAGCTACGTAAGCATAACCTCGATTCTTCAATATCTTTTCTTCTAAACATATGAACGGTCCTTCTCTGCATAGAGTAACAAATTCGGTATTTGAATATGTTTGATTGTTTGAACATTTACCTTCGTGTGACCATTTTCCGCATTTGTAACATCTTTCAAGGTGTCGTGCTCTTCTTTTTGTTGTGGATTTTGATTTTCCTTTACCAAAATGTATCTTATGATGATCTTTTCTGAGTTCTTTGCTTACTCCGTCCATTTTGCCTCTTATGAATGATACCAGTTCACTCGGAAGTGTGTCATTATTACGTTTAGTAATCATAGCGTGTAGCATTAGACCATGGTTCAGATCAAAGGAATTCTTCATCTCGTAAAACCTAAAAAAATAAAAATTCAGAATGGGGGGAGAAGACTAGTTCTTTAGGGTCTGCTAGGGAAAGACCATTCGGATTCCATTCTCGAAAACTACACGAAAACAGAATATCTAACTCTAACAGAAATACATATTACCCTAAAAAGATTCGAACCTTCCCACACTTAGTTAGCTGTGGTGTCGAAATTGTGATTAACTTCATCTTCAACTTCCTTTGGATTATCTATGTAATGTTTAACTCTGTGACCATTAACTTTAAATTCAATCCCATTTGAATTTATTAACTCTACTATTCCATATGGGAAAACTCTTTTGACTATGAATGGTCCAGACCATCTTGATTTCAATTTTCCAGAAAATAGCTTGAATCGTGAATTGAAAAGAAGAACTCTGCCTCCTTCTTTAAATTCTTTTGAACTTCTGATTCTTTTATCATGTCATTTCTTCGTTCTTTCCTTATAGATTAACGAATTTTCATATGCTTCATGTCTTAATTCTTCTAATTCGTTTAGTTGGCTTAAGTGTAGACGTCCAGCTTCATGTAAATCAAGATTACATGTCTTCAAAGCCCAAAATGCTTTATGTTCAATTTCTACTAGAAGGTGACATGCTTTTTCATAAACGAGTCTAAAAGGTGTGGTTCCAATTGGAGTTTTGTAGGCTGTTCTAAAAGCCCAGAGTACATCCTTCAATTTCATGGACCATTCCTTCGGATTTGATCCTACAGTTTTCTCTAGAATACGTTTTAAAGCACGGTTGGTATTTTCAACTTGTCCACTTGTTTGTGGATGATAAGCGGTTAAGATTTTATGAGTTACTCCATATCTTTTGAGAACTTTCTCAAGTTGATTATTACAAAAATGAGTACCCTGATCACTTATTAAAGCTTTCGGTGTTCCAAACCTTGCAAAAAGATGTTTTAAGAAGTTGACTATAACTCGTGCATCGTTAGTTGGGAGAGCTTGTGCTTCTACCCATTTAGATATATAATCAATGGCAACGAGAATGTAGAGATTATTATGAGATTTTGGAAATGGACCCATAAAGTCAATACCCCTAATGTCAAATACTTCACATACTTGAATGACATTTTGTGGCATTTCATCACGTTGACTTATTTTTCCGGCTCTTTGACAAGCATCACAGGATTTGCAAAGAAGGTGTGCGTCTTTGAAAATTGTAGGCCAATAGAATCCAGCATCGTAAACTTTTCTTGCTGTGAGTTGAGGCCCATAATGCCCTCCTGTTGGTCCTGTGTGACAATGGTTTAAGATTTGACTAGCTTCATCTACGAATACACATCGGCGTATTATTCCATCGGGACAACTTTTAAACAAATGTGGATCTTCCCAGAAATAGTGTTTTATATCACTAAAGAATTTCTTTCGTTTTTGGTACGACAACCCTTTTTCAAGGAATCCACATACTAAGTAGTTTGCATAGTCTGCAAACCATGGAATTTCACTATAATATATCTTCAATAGATATTCATCAGGAAAGTTATCTTGTATGGCCGATTCATTGAGAACTTATAATTCAGGATTTTCAAGATGAGAAAGATGATCAGCGGCGAGATTTTCTGCTCCTTTTTTATCTCGGATTTCAATATCGAACTCTTGTAAGAGTAAGATCCAACGGATTAATCTTGGTTTGACATCTTGTTTTGAAAATAGGTATCTAAGAGCAGAATGATCGGTATAGATCACCGTTTTTGCTAGAACGAGATATGAACGAAATTTGTCAAAAGCAAAGACAATGGCAAGGAGTTCTTTTTCAGTAGTTGTATAATTCGTTTGTGCTCTTTGTAATGTCTTACTAGCATAATAAATAGGTTGAAATCGTTTTTCAATCCTTTGTCCTAAAACGGCTCCCATTGCAAAATCACTTGCATCGCACATCAGTTCAAACGGTAGATTCCAATTTGGAGTTATCATGATCGGCGCATTAGTGATTTTTTCTTTAAGAATATTAAAAGATTTGATGCATTTATCCAAAAAGATGAATGGAGCATCCTTTTCTAGGAGTTTATTCATAGGAGTGGCAATTTTAGAAAAATCTTTTATGAAACGTCGGTAAAAACCGGCATGCCCTAGAAAACTCCTAACTCCTCTAACATTGGTGGGATGTGGAAGTTTAGCAATTACATCTACTTTAGCTCTATCCACCTCAATTCCTTCCTTTGAAATTTTATGACCAAAAACGATGCCTTCTTTAACCATGAAATGACATTTCTCCCAATTAAGAACTAGATTTGATTGCTCGCATCTAATAAGCATTGGTTCAAGATTGACTAGACATGATTCAAAAGTATCACCGAAGACTGAAAAGTCATCCATGAAAACTTCCACGCATTCTTCTATCATGTCGTGAAAAATTGCCATCATGCACCTTTGAAAGGTTGCAGGGGCGTTGTAAAGTCCAAGTGGCATGCGTTTGTAAGCAAAAGTACCATAAGGGCACGTGAACATGATTTTCTGTTGGTCCTCGGGTGCTATTGGAATTTGAAAGTATCCGGAAAAACCGTCAAGAAAACAATAGTAACTATTCCCGGCTAATCTTTCCAACATTTAATCAATGAAAGGTAAGGGAAAGTGATCTTTTCTGGTGGCGTCATTTAATTTTCTATAATCAATACAAACACGCCATCCTGTTACAGTCCTAGTAGGAATAAGCTCATTTTTTTCATTTGTGATGACAGTCATGCCACCCTTCTTAGGTACGCATTGAACTGGGCTTACCCATGGACTATCAGAAATTGGATAAATTAAACCTGCATCTAGCAGTTTAATAATTTCTTTCTTAACAACATCTTGCATATTAGGATTTAGTCTTCTTTGGCGTTGCACATACGTTTTATGACCTTCTTCCATAAGGATTTTATGTGTACAATACGAAGGACTTATTCCTTTAATGTCATGAATCTTCCATGCAATAGCTGGTTTATGAGCTTTTAACACAGAAATGAGTTGAGATTTTTCATTTTTCGTAAGAGAAGATGATATTATTATAGGTAATTCAGATTTACCATGTAAATAAGTATATTCCAAATGGTTTGGAAGTGGCTTTAACTCTAATGTCGGTGGTTCTTCTATCGATGATTTATATCGATATATGTCTTCTTCTTTTAGCATTTGAATTTCTTCTGTTGTAGGTTCATATCTGTAACGACCCGGAATTTTCTGATCGTTCTATACTTATGAGATTAATATTTACATAAATTAAACCTTACCAACATGATAAGCAATCCAAACTGTTGAGACATATATTTTTGAAAAGAGTTTTACACAACGTTTGACCGTCTAATTTGACCGATGATATCACGAACTATATAACACACGATAATTATACGATTATGTATATGTACATTTCTATACATATTTAACATGATTTAAGGATGGTTTAACATTTCATTGTGAACTAACAACAATGAGTTATAAGTATACTTTGAGACCACTAACTTAAGTTTTCAAAACGATAAATATGTAACGTTCTTTGACATATATACTTACAATCTATAATGTGTTGTGATTTATGTCACCAATATGATTTAAGTGTAATGGGATTAATTTGTAACCAAACTAATCTTGATAAATATCGAACAAGTTTGGGGAAGTGTAGAGTGCACACTTGTTTGAACTTATCTTGATTATGACGGGGGTTCGGGGGCAGCGCCCCCGATAAGCGGGGTCCAAGGGGTGGCAACCCCTGGCGGGGTCCAAGGGGCTAACATTGCTTTATTAAAAATGTCTTAAAATTTTATTTTTGGCCCGGTTGGACCCAAAATAAAAGCCTGATTTTGAGCTTCTTTTACCGTATCATACCCATCATCCATACGTATTTACTATTGGTAAATACACATCAAATCAATATCCTTATCAGCTTTAGATCTGCCCTAGATAAGAGGGAATCTTATTTGTAAGCTAGCATACATTATTACTCAAAAATTCAACACAATAATTTGTCCTTGTTCCCTCAACAACCAGACTGTCCTATAAGTATCACCATCACCTTGGTTTTTCATTTCATTCTTACAACCATCTTTCTCTAACCAAACAAAAACACACTCTTAGGAACTCTAAGTGTTCCTCACAATCTCAGCAAATACTCATGAAGAACTAGCTTCATGAACAACCTATAATCATCATAAGAAAGTTTGATCAAGATTATTTTCTATCTTTTCCAGTAGCTTTATCCAAGTAACTTGAGGTAGTAACCTTATTCATAATCTTATTCGATTCATATTTATATAGCTATCTTATTTTGTGTTATAAAATTTTTAACAACAAGAACATAGTTTGAATGATTTCAAACCTGTTCGCAAACTAAATAGATCCTTCTAATTTGATTTTTAAAACACTTCAAAACCTGTAATATATCATATTATGACAAAATCGGATTAATCATATCTTAGCTAATTAATATAATATTTAATATATATTTACTTATGATTTGATTTTATATATTCCAGGACCACCCGTAAACAACACGAGAAGATTAATCATAAGTCCTCATGATTGTATGCAACACGTCATCTGACAACACGGTACTTTATGTACGCAACACGTCATTTGACAACATGGTACCATGGGTCGAGATTAATTCTGATCAATACGAATACGATGGGGTCTTTATTTATTTTATTGAGCAACTAATTATGGACCATTAACAACAGACTGCTAACTACGGACTAAGAAAATATTAAAAGTATTAAAAGTATATATATATATATATATATATATATATATATATATATATATATATATATATATATATATATATATATATATATATATATATATATATATATATATATATATATATATATATATATATATATATATATATATATATATATATATGTAACGATTACTTGAAAAGAAAATATGTTGATATATTATATATATGGTTAGGTTCGTGATATCTATCGGAGACCAAGTCGAGTTAAATACCTTCAAGGAAAAGGTGAGTATATAGTCCCACTTTTAAACTCTAAATATTTCGGGATGAGAATACATGCATTTTATGATTTACGTTATGGACACAAGTGATTAAAAATATATATTCTACGTTGAGTTGTACCACTGGCATACTTCCCTGTTACTTGGTAACTATTATTTACATGAGGTATTGTAAACGCGAATCCTGTTGATAGATCTATCGGGCCTGACTACCCCAACCGGACAGGACGACCAGTACTCAATGGTTGCACAGTACTTCGTTTCGGTAACTACACTTGGTACGGTGTAGTAAGATTTCATAATAAAGGGAATATGCGACGTTGATTAAATGTTAAGTATGGTTATCAAGTGCTCAACAACTTAGAATATTTTTATTAAAACATTTATATATGAAATCTTGTGGTCTATATTTATAACGCTGCCGGCATTAAACCTATATCTCACCAACTTTATGTTGACGTTTTAAGCATGTTTATTCTCAGGTGATAACTAAAAGCTTCCGCTGCAACATGTTGAATTTAAGCAAGATCTTGAGTATGCATATTTGTGTCAAAAATAAAACTGCATATCGGAGGATTTGTAATGTAAAATATGTTGGAGGTCGTATTGTTATTATCACATGTAAAGTTTGTAAGTCTAAGATTATCGCAAAACGATAATCATTATTAAGTTGTTTAAACCTTGTATTTGTAATAAAAGCTATGGTTTGTATTGTAAAAACGAATGCAGTTTTTGAAAAATGTCGCATATAGAGGTCAATACCTCGCGATGAAATCATATGTTATTGTATTCGTCCTTATGGTTAAGGTCGGGTTATGACATGTGGTATCAGAGCGTTGGTCTTAGAGAACCAGAGAATTTGCATTAGTGTGTCTTATCGAGTTTGTTAGGATGCATTAGTGAGTCTGGACTTTGACCGTGTTTGATTTCGAAAACTATTGCTTATCCTTGTTGGTTAAAAATTAATATGTAAATATTATGTAGTATTAACGTGCTAGTTGTTATGTGATAGATGTCTGGCTTAGAACTTATTATCACATTCAGCGACTCTGAACCAGACTCTTCAGATGGTGTTCCAGTCATTAATCTATCCGATGATGAAAACGACACCTTTGGGGAAGACTCACAAGTTCCGGATGAATCAATTGAAGAGGAACCGGAAAGTGATCCTGAGGAGGAAGAAATACAGGAAATTACGAAAGACAAGTTCGAATGAGGAAAGAAACGAAAGGCTACTGAAATGGAAAATCTAAATCCCGAGTCTAGAGAGGATGTTGTGGAACCAACTCCACCAGATACTTCCACACCTATTCCCGCTATTCCTATTAGTTCTATCCCGACATCCAGTTCTTCGGTTCCTCAGCCAAAACGCATGGAGAAAACCAGGATAACCTTTAAGCGATTTCTTTGAACACAAACGCTTTGGGTTAAATGATGCGCTGTTGTTTTAAACCATGGGATTATATAATATTTTGTATAATATTACTAGTGTGGTTTGCTTAATGTTTGATGTAAGATAAGCATATGTAAAATAGTGAAGTGTGAAATGCAATAATTTTCCATGGTTAAGTATTATTTGGGTGGTAGTAATTGATTTTCGTACTAAGCTATTAAATATGAACTTTAACGGATAGGTACTACCCTAGATATAATTATAAAACGCTAATAAGAAGAAAAGGCTTTTATAATAATAACTGGTTCATATTATTAATAAGCTACGATGTACTGTAAATACATACTACATCTATAATATTCCATGTGAATAATTATTTTTTCATTCTTATTGAAGATTATGGCGCGATTGAACCGAATGACGGAACAAGAAATCTAGGAACTCATCAATCAGCGAGTGAACGACAGAATGTTATGGGTCGAGGCTGCAAGAGGTGCTGCAGTTAACCCAAATCCTCGTGTGGGGTGCACTTACAAAACTTTTCAAGGTTGCAAGCCCTCATCATTCAGTGGAACAGAAGGACCGGTCGGTTTAACCCGGTGGATTGAAAAGATTGAGTCTGTGTTTAAAATCAGTGGTTGTATTGAGAAGGACATGACCAAGTATGCATCGTGCACCCTACAAGATAGTGCACTCACGTGGTGGAAAAACTATGTGAAGGCCGTAGGAGGAGATGTAGCTTATGATACTCCTTGGGAAGAATTCAAAACAATGCTAATCAACGAATATTGTCCAAGGAACTAGGTTAGGAAGTTGGAAGCAGAATTACGAATCCTGAAAGCTATTGGTACTGAACTCACCAACTACAATTAGCGATTCATGGAATTAGCTTTGCTATGACCCGAAATGGTACCAACCGAAGAACGGAAGATTAAACTGTACAAAGACGGTTTGCCTAAAAAGGTCAAGGCAAATGTTACAGCATCCAAACCCAAGACTATTCATGAAGCAATCACCATGGCGAACGAATTGATGGACCAGATTATTCTGGATAAGAACACCGATGTCAAGACATCGGGAAACAAAAGAAAGTGGGAAGGTAATCATCAATAATCCAACAAGAAACAAGAAACCACGCAAGGTGCGGGTAGCGGTTCAAACTCAGGTTACAAAGGACGAAATCCTTTATGTAACAGATGCCACAAACATCACTCTGGTTATTGTAATGTGGTGTGCAACAATTGTAATCGAAAAGGTCATCTTGCTGAAGATTGTAGGGTTCCTGCTACAAATACAAACGGTACCAAGACTCCTGCCACCAATGTAAATAGAACTGCCTTGGCCACTGTTACTTGTTATGGGTGTGGGAAACATGGTCATTATAAGAGCCAGTGTCCGAATCTAGAGAAGAATAATGGATCTGCACGTGGAAGAGCATTTGTTATTAATGCTAGAGAGGCGTGTGAAGACCCGGAGCTTGTTACGGGTACGTTTACCATTAATAACTTATCCGCATCTATTATATTTGATACTGGCGCCGATAGAAGTTACGTGAGTAGAGACTTTTACACTAAATTGAATTGTTCATCATTACCTCTAGATGCTAAGTACATGATTGAGTTAGCTAATGGTAAACTAATTAAAGCCGATAAAATTTGCCGTGATTGTAAAATAAATTTAGCCGGAGAAACATTTAAGATTGATTTGATACCCGTAGAATTAGGAAGTTTTGATGTAATAGTCGGCATGGACTGGATGTCAAAAATAGGAGCTGAAGTTGTGTGCACCAAGAAGGCAATTCGCATTCCTCGTAAGGATAAAATGCCAGTAATGATTTATGGAGAGAAGGGTAACTCAAAGCTAAAACTCATTAGTTATTTGAAAGCTCAAAAGTGCTTGAAGAAAGGGTGCTATGCTATCTTAGCATATGTTAATAAAGTCGAAACGAAGGAAAAAGTGAAGAGCATCAATGACGTGCCTGTGGCAAGAGATTTTCCTGAAGTATTTCCGGAAGAGTTACCAGGATTACCTCCATTTAGATCTGTAGAATTTCAAATAGATCTAGTACCGGGAGCTGCACCAGTGGCTCGTGCTCCATATAGACTTGCACCATCTGAGATGAAAGAGTTACAAAGCCAGTTACAAGAATTACTGGACCGTGGTTTCATTCGACCGAGCACTTCACCGTGGGGAGCTCCGATTTTATTCGTCAAGAAGAAAGACGGATCTTTCCGAATGTGTATAGATTATCGTGAATTAAATAAGATAACTATCAAGAATCGGTATCCACTACCGAGAATTGATGACTTATTTGATCAATTGCAAGGATCATGTGTTTACTCGAAAATCGACCTAAGGTCGGGCTATCATCAACTACGCGTCAAAGAAGAAGATATTCCGAAAACTGCTTTTCGGACACGCTACGGTCATTATGAATTTTTGGTCATGCCGTTTGGATTAACGAATGCGCCAGCTGTATTCATGGACCTCATGAATCGAGTTTGTAGTCCGTATTTAGATAAGTTTGTTATCGTTTTCATTGACGATATTCTTATCTATTCCAAGAGTGAGCAAGAGCATGAGCAGCATTTAAGATTGGTATTAGAATTGTTAAGAAAAGAACAATTATACGCTAAATTTTCTAAGTGTGCATTTTGGTTGAAAGAAGTGCAATTTCTTGGCCATGTTGTTAGTAGCAAAGGAATTCAGGTTGACCCAGCTAAAATTGAGGCCATTGAAAAATGGGAGACTCCTAAGACACCAACGCAGATACGCCAATTTTTGGGTTTAGCTGGTTATTATAGAAGGTTTATTCAAGATTTTTCCCGAATAGCTAAACCATTAACAGCGTTAACACAAAAAGGGAAGAAGTACGAATGGACTTCTGAGCAGGAGAGTGCATTTCAATTACTGAAGAAGAAGTTGACTACAGCACCTATTTTATCGTTACCTGAAGGGAACGATGATTTTGAGATATATTGTGACGCTTCACGACAAGGTTTTGGTTGCGTCCTTATGCAACGGAAGAAAGTTATAGCATACGCATCCCGACAATTGAAGATTCATGAGCGGAATTATACGACGCATGATTTAGAACTGGGAGCAGTAGTGTTTGCATTGAAGATATGGAGACACTACTTATATGGGGTTAAATGCACTGTGTTTACCGATCATAAAAGCCTTCAACATATCTTCGATCAGAAACAGCTGAACATGAGGCAACGTAGGTGGGTCGAGCTGATAAACGACTATGATTGTGAGATTCGCTATCATCCTGGGAAAGCGAATGTAGTGGCCGACGCTCTAAGCAGAAAGGAACGGGAACCAATTCGAGTACGAGCAATGAACATAAAAATTCGCATGAATCTCAACTCACAAATCAAAGAGGCTCAACGAGAAGCTCTTACTAAAGAAAACATTGGAAATGAAATAATGAAGAAGTATGGGAAACAACTCGTTATACGGGATGATGGAATTCGATATTTTGCAAACCGTATTTGGGTACCAAAGTTGGGTGGATTAAGGAAGTCGATATTGAATGAGGCACATAAGACAAGATACTCGATACATCCTGGAGTTGGAAAGATGTATCAAGATCTTAAGATGCATTATTGGTGGCCTAATTTGAAGACAGACGTTGCAACATATGTTGGGGAATGTTTAACATGTTCCAAAGTCAAAGCAGAACACCAGAAGCCGTCAGGATTACTTCAACAACTAGAAATCCCAGAATGGAAATGGGACGGTATTACCATGGATTTCATCACAAAATTACCTAAGACTGCCTGGGGTTATGACACCATTTGGGTAATAGTTGATCGTCTCACCAAATCTGCACATTTCTTGCCTATAAAGGAAACGGATAGAATGGAGAAACTATTACGATTATACATAAAGGAAATTGTTTCAAGGCATGGAATACCTATTTCCATTATATCCGATCGTGATAATAGATTTACATCAAAGTTTTGGCAATCACTACAGGAGGCCCTGGGAACTCGTTTGGATATGAGCACCGCATATCATCCACAAACTGACGGGCAGAGTGAAAGAACAATTCAGACTCTTGAAGACATGCTCAGGGCATGTGTGATCGATTTTGGAAACGGATGGGATAAATATCTACCATTAGCAGAATTCTCGTATAATAACAGTTATCATGCGAGCATTAAAGCTGCACCATTCGAAGCACTGTATGGAAGGAAGTGTAGATCCCCTATCTGTTGGAATGAAGTAGGAGATCGACAATTAACTGGTCCCGAGATCATACACGAAACGACTGAGAAGATAGTACAAATCAAGGAGAGATTGAAAACATCCCGTAGTCGCCAAAAGAGCTACGCCGATGTCCGAAGGAAACCATTAGAGTTTCAGATCAGTGACATGGTTATGTTAAAGGTGTCACCTTGGAAAGGTGTAATACATTTTGGAAAAAGAGGTAAACTGAACCCAAGGTATGTAGGCCAGTTCAAGATCATCGAACGCATTGGACCGGTAGCATATCGACTCGAATTACCACAACAACTCACCGGAGTACATAATACATTTCACGTTTCAAACCTTAAGAAGTGTCTTGCAAAGGAAGACCTCACCATTCCTCTTGAAGAAATCCAAGTCGACGAGAAACTACAATTCATAGAAGAACCGGTCGAAATCATGGACCGTGAAGTTAAACAACTCAAGCAGAGCAACATACCAATCGTTAAGGTTCGTTGGAATGCTCGAAGGGGTCCCGAGTTTACTTGGGAACGAGAGGATCAGATGAAACAAAAGTACCCACATTTGTTTCCCGAGAACGCAAAATAGGTACAATTTTAAAATTTCGGGACGAAATTTATTTAACTGGTAGGTACTGTAACGACCCGGAATTTTCCGATCGTTCTATACTTATGAGATTAATATTTACATAAATTAAACCTTACCAACATGATAAGCAATCCAAACTGTTGAGACTTATATTTTTGAAAAGAGTTTTACACAACGTTTGACCGTCCAATTTGACCGATGATATCACGAACTATATAACACACGATGATTATACGATTATGTATATGTACATATCTATACATATTTAACATGATTTAAGGATGGTTTAACATTTCATTGTGAACTAACAACAATGAGTTATAAGTATACTTTGAGACCACTAACTTAAGTTTTCAAAACGATAACTATATGTAACGTTCTTTGACATATATACTTACAATCTATAATGTGTTGTGATTTATGTCACCAATATGATTTAAGTGTAATGGGATTAATTTGTAACCAAAATAATCTTGATAAATATCGAACAAGTTTGGGGAAGTGTGGAGTGCACACTTGTTTGAACTTATCTTGATTATGACAGGGGTTCGGGGGCAGCGCCCCCGATAAGCGGGGTCCAAGGGGTGGCAACCCCTGGCGGGGTCCAAGGGGCTAACATTGCTTTATTAAAAATGTCTTAAAATTTTATTTTTGGCCCGGTTGGACCCAAAATAAAAGCCCGATTTTGAGCTTCTTTTACCGTATCATACCCATCATCCATACGTATTTACTATTGGTAAATACACATCAAATCAATATCCTTATCAGCTTTAGATCTGCCCTAGATAAGAGGGAATCTTATTTGTAAGCTAGCATACATTATTACTCAAAAATTCAACACAATAATTTGTCCTTGTTCCCTCAACAACCAGACTGTCCTATAAGTATCACCATCACCTTGGTTTTTCATTTCATTCTTACAACCATCTTTCTCTAACCAAACAAAAACACACTCTTAGGAACCCTAAGTGTTCTTCACAATCTCAGCAAATTCTCATGAAGAACTAGCTTCATGAACAACCTATAATCATCATAAGAAAGTTTGATCAAGATTATTTTCTATCTTTTCCAGTAGCTTTATCCAAGTAACTTGAGGTAGTAACCTTATTCATAATCTTATTCGATTCATATTTATATAGCTATCTTATTTTGTGTTATAAAATTTTTAACAACAAGAACATAGTTTGAATGATTTCAAACCTGTTCGCAAACTAAATAGATCCTTCTAATTTGATTTTTAAAACACTTCAAAACCTGTAATATATCATATTATGACAAAATCGGATTAATCATATCTTAGCTAATTAATATAATATTTAATATATATTTACTTATGATTTGATTTTATATATTCCAGGACCACCCGTAAACAACACGAGAAGATTAATCATAAGACCTCATGATTGTACGCAACACGTCATCTGACAACACGGTACTTTATGTACGCAACACGTCATTTGACAACATGGTACCATGGGTCGAGATTAATTCTGATCAATACGAATACGATGGGGTCTTTATTTATTTTATTGAGCAACTAATTATGGACCATTAACAACAGACTGCTAACTACGGACTAAGAAAATATTAAAAGTATTATAAGTGTATATATATATATATATATATATATATATATATATATATATATATATATATATATATGTAACGATTACTTGAAAAGAAAATATGTTGATATATTATATATATGGTTAGGTTCATGATATCTATCGGAGACCAAGTCGAGTTAAATACCTTCAAGGAAAAGGTGAGTATATAGTCCCACTTTTAAACTCTAAATATTTCGGGATGAGAATACATGCATTTTATGATTTACGTTATGGACACAAGTGATTAAAAATATATATTCTACGTTGAGTTGTACCACTGGCATACTTCCCTGTAACTTGGTAACTATTATTTACATGAGGTATTGTAAACGCGAATCCTGTTGATAGATCTATCGGGGCTGACTACCCCAACCGGACTGGACGACCAGTACTCAACGGTTGCACAGTACTTCGTTTCGGTAACTACACTTGGTACGGTGTAGTAAGATTTCATAATAAAGGGAATATGCGACGTTGATTAAATGTTAAGTATGGTTATCAAGTGCTCAACAACTTAGAATATTTTTATTAAAACATTTATATATGAAATCTTGTGGTCTATATTTATAACGCTGCCGGCATTAAACCTATATCTCACCAACTTTATGTTGACGTTTTAAGCATGTTTATTCTCAGGTGATAACTAAAAGCTTCTGCTGCAACATGTTGAATTTAAGCAAGATCTTGAGTATGCATATTTGTGTCAAAAATAAAACTGCATATCGGAGGATTTGTAATGTAAAATATGTTGGAGGTCGTATTGTTATTATCACATGTAAAGTTTGTAAGTCTAAGATTATCGCTAAACGATAATCATTACTAAATTGTTTAAACCTTGTATTTGTAATAAAAGCTATGGTTTGTATTGTAAAAACGAATGCAATTTTTGAACAATGTCGCGTATAGAGGTCAATACCTCGCGATGAAATCATATGTTATTGTATTCGTCCTTATGGTTAAGGTCGGGTTATGACATGTGGTATCAGAGCGTTGGTCTTAGAGAACCAGAGAATTTGCATTAGTGTGTCTTATCGAGTTTGTTAGGATGTATTAGTGAGTCTGAACTTTGACCGTGTTTGATTTCGAAAACTATTGCTTATCCTTGTTGGTTAAAAATTAATATGTAAATATTATGTAGTATTAACGTGCTAGTTGTTATGTGATAGATGTCTGGCTTAGAACTTATTATCACATTCAGCGACTCTGAACCAGACTCTTCAGATGGTGTTCCAGTCATTAATCTATCCGATGATGAAAACGACACCTTTGGGGAAGACTCACAAGTTCCGGATGAATCAATTGAAGAGGAACCGGAAAGTGATCCTGAGGAGGAAGAAATACAGGAAATTACGAAAGACAAGTTCGAACGAGGAAAGAAACGAAAGGCTACTGAAATGAAAAATCTAAATCCCGAGTCTAGAGAGGATGTTGTGAAACCAACTCCACCAGATACTTCCACACCTATTCCCGCTATTCCTATTAGTTCTATCCCGACATCCAGTTCTTCGGTTCCTCAGCCAAAACGCATGGAGACAACCAGGATAACCTTTAAGCGATTTCTTTGAACACAAACGCTTTGGGTTAAATGATGCGCTGTTGTTTTAAACCATGGGATTATATAATATTTTGTATAATATTACTAGTGTGGTTTGCTTAATGTTTGATGTAAGATAAGCATATGTAAAATAGTGAAGTGTGAAATGCAATAATTTTCCATGGTTAAGTATTATTTGGGTGGTAGTAATTGATTTTCGTACTAAGCTATTAAGTATGAACTTTAACGGGTAGGTACTACCCTAGATATAATTATAAAACGCTAATAAGAAGAAAAAGCTTTTATAATAATAACTGGTTCATATTATTAATAAGCTACGATGTACTGTAAATACATACTACATCTATAATATTCCATGTGAATAATTATTTTTTCATTCTTATTGAAGATTATGGCGCGATTGAACCGAATGACGGAACAAGAAATCCAGGAACTCATCAATCAGCGAGTGAACGACAGAATGTTATGGGTCGAGGCTGCAAGAGGTGCTGCAGTTAACCCAAATCCTCGTGTGGGGTGCACTTACAAAACTTTTCAAGGTTGCAAGCCCTCATCATTCAGTGGAACAGAAGGACCGGTCGGTTTAACCCGGTGGATCGAAAAGATTGAGTCTGTGTTTAAAATCAGTGGTTGTATTGAGAAGGACATGACCAAGTATGCATCGTGCACCCTACAAGATAGTGCACTCACGTGGTGGAAAAACTATGTGAAGGCCGTAGGAGGAGATGTAGCTTATGATACTCCTTGGGAAGAATTCAAAACAATGCTAATCAACGAATATTGTCCAAGGAACGAGGTTAGGAAGTTGGAAGCAGAATTACGAAGCCTGAAAGCTGTTGGTACTGAACTCACCAACTACAATTAGCAATTCATGGAATTAGCTTTGCTATGTCCCGAAGTGGTACCAACCGAAGAACGGAAGATTAAACTGTACAAAGACGGTTTGCCTAAAAAGGTCAAGGCAAATGTTACAGCATCCAAACCCAAGACTATTCATGAAGCAATCACCATGGCGAACGAATTGATGGACCAGATTATTCTGGATAAGAACACCGATGTCAAGACATCAGGAAACAAAAGAAAGTGGGAAGGTAATCATCAACAATCCAACAAGAAACAAGAAACCACGCAAGGTGCGGGTAGCGGTTCAAACTCAGGTTACAAAGGACGAAATCCTTTATGTAACAGATGCCACAAACATCACTCTGGTTATTGTAATGTGGTGTGCAACAATTGTAATCGAAAAGGTCATCTTGCTGAAGATTGTAGGGTTCCTGCTACAAATACAAACGGTACCAAGACTCCTGCCACCAATGCAAATAGAACTGCCTTGGCCACTGTTACTTGTTATGGGTGTGGGAAACAGGGTCATTATAAGAGCCAGTGTCCGAATCCAGAGAAGAATAATGGATCTGCACGTGGAAGAGCATTTGTTATTAATGCTAGAGAGGCGTGTGAAGACCCGGAGCTTGTTACGGGTACGTTTACCATTAATAACTTATCCGCATCTATTATAATTGATACTGGCGCCGATAGAAGTTACGTGAGTAGAGACTTTTACACTAAATTGAATTGTTCATCATTACCTCTAGATGCTAAGTACATGATTGAGTTAGCTAATGGTAAACTAATTAAAGCCGATAAAATTTGCCGTGATTGTAAAATAAATTTAGCCGGAGAAACATTTAAGATTGATTTGATACCCGTAGAATTAGGAAGTTTTGATGTAATAGTCGGCATGGACTGGATGTAAAAAATAGGAGCTGAAGTTGTGTGCGCCAAGAAGGCAATTCGCATTCCTCGTAAGGATAAAATGCCAGTAATGATTTATGGAGAGAAGGGTAACTCAAAGCTAAAACTCATTAGTTATTTGAAAGCTCAAAAGTGCTTGAAGAAAGGGTGCTATGCTATCTTAGCATATGTTAATAAAGTCGAAACGAAGGAAAAAGTGAAGATCATCAACGACGTGCCTGTGGCAAGAGATTTTCCTGAAGTATTTCCGGAAGAGTTACCAGGATTACCTCCATTTAGATCTGTAGAATTTCAAATAGATCTAGTACCGGGAGCTGCACCAGTGGCTCGTGCTCCATATAGACTTGCACCATCTGAGATGAAAGAGTTACAAAGCCAGTTACAAGAATTACTGGACCGTGGTTTCATTCGACCGAGCACTTCACCGTGGGGAGCTCCGATTTTATTCGTCAAGAAGAAAGACGGATCTTTCCGAATGTGTATAGATTATCGTGAATTAAATAAGTTAACTATCAAGAATCGGTATCCACTACCGAGAATTGATGACTTATTTGATCAATTGCAAGGATCATGTGTTTACTCGAAAATCGACCTAAGGTCGGGCTATCATCAACTACGCGTCAAAGAAGAAGATATTTCGAAAACTGCTTTTCGGACACGCTACGGTCATTATGAATTTTTGGTCATGCCGTTTGGATTAACGAATGCGCCAGCTGTATTCATGGACCTCATGAATCGAGTTTGTAGTCCGTATTTAGATAAGTTTGTTATCGTTTTCATTGACGATATTCTTATCTATTCCAAGTGTGAGCAAGAGCATGAGCAGCATTTAAGATTGGTATTAGAATTGTTAAGAAAAGAACAATTATACGCTAAATTTTCTAAGTGTGCGTTTTGGTTGAAAGAAGTGCAATTTCTTGGCCATGTTGTTAGTAGCAAAGGAATTCAGGTTGACCCAGCTAAAATTGAGGCCATTGAAAAATGGGAGACTCCTAAGACACCAACGCAGATACGCCAATTTTTGGGTTTAGCTGGTTATTATAGAAGGTTTATTCAAGATTTTTCCCGAATAGCTAAACCATTAACAGCGTTAACACAAAAAGGGAAGAAGTACGAATGGACTTCTGAGCAGGAGAGTGCATTTCAATTACTGAAGAAGACTGCACCTATTTTATCGTTACCTGAAGGGAACGATGATTTTGAGATATATTGTGACGCTTCACGACAAGGTTTTGGTTGCGTCCTTATGCAACGGAAGAAAGTTATAGCATACGCATCCCGACAATTGAAGATTCATGAGCGGAATTATACGACGCATGATTTAGAACTGGGAGCAGTAGTGTTTGCATTGAAGATATGGAGACACTACTTATATGGGGTTAAATGCACTGTGTTTACCGATCATAAAAGCCTTCAACATATCTTCGATCAGAAACAGCTGAACATGAGGCAACGTAGGTGGGTCGAGCTGATAAACGACTATGATTGTGAGATTCGCTATCATCCTGGGAAAGCGAATGTAGTGGCCGACGCTCTAAGCAGAAAGGAACGGGAACCAATTCGAGTACGAGCAATGAACATAAAAATTCGCATGAATCTCAACTCACAAATCAAAGAGGCTCAACGAGAAGCTCTTACTAAAGAAAACATTGGAAATGAAATAATGAAGAAGTATGGGAAACAACTCGTTATACGGGATGATGGAATTCGATATTTTGCAAACCGTATTTGGGTACCAAAGTTGGGTGGATTAAGGAAGTCGATATTGAATGAGGCACATAAGACAAGATACTCGATACATCCTGGAGTTGGAAAGATGTATCAAGATCTTAAGACGCATTATTGGTGGCCTAATTTGAAGACAGACGTTGCAACATATGTTGGGGAATGTTTAACATGTTCCAAAGTCAAAGCAGAACACCAGAAGCCGTCAGGATTACTTCAACAACCAGAAATCCCAGAATGGAAATGGGACGGTATTACCATGGATTTCATCACAAAATTACCTAAGACTGCCTGGGGTTATGACACCATTTGGGTAATAGTTGATCGTCTCACCAAATCTGCACATTTCTTGCCTATAAAGGAAACGGATAGAATGGAGAAACTATTACGATTATACATAAAGGAAATTGTTTCAAGGCATGGAATACCTCTTTCCATTATATCCGATCGTGATAGTAGATTTACATCAAAGTTTTGGCAATCACTACAGGAGGCCCTGGGAACTCGTTTGGATATGAGCACCGCATATCATCCACAAACTGACGGGCAGAGTGAAAGAACAATTTAGACTCCTGAAGACATGCTCAGGGCATGTGTGATCGATTTTGGAAACGGATGTGATAAATATCTACCATTAGCAGAATTCTCGTATAATAACAGTTATCATGCGAGCATTAAAGCTGCACCATTCGAAGCACTGTATGGAAGGAAGTGTAGATCCCCTATCTGTTGGAATGAAGTAGGAGATCGACAATTAACTGGTCCCGAGATCATACACGAAACGACTGAGAAGATAGTACAAATCAAGGAGAGATTGAAAACAGCCCGTAGTCGCCAAAAGAGCTACGCCGATGTCCGAAGGAAACCATTAGAGTTTCAGATCAGTGACATGGTTATGTTAAAGGTGTCACCTTGGAAAGGTGTAATACGTTTTGGAAAAAGAGGTAAACTGAACCCAAGGTATGTAGGCCAGTTCAAGATCATCGAACGCATTGGACCGGTAGCATATCGAATCGAATTACCACAACAACTCACCGGAGTACATAATACATTTCACGTTTCAAACCTTAAGAAGTGTCTTGCAAAGGAAGACCTCACCATTCCTCTTGAAGAAATCCAAGTCGACGAGAAACTACAATTCATAGAAGAACCGATCGAAATCATGGACCGTGAAGTTAAACAACTCAAGCAGAGCAACATACCAATCGTTAAGGTTCGTTGGAATGCTCGAAGGGGTCCCGAGTTTACTTGGGAACGAGAGGATCAGATGAAACAAAAGTACCCACATTTGTTTCCCGAGAACGCAAAATAGGTACAATTTTAAAATTTCGGGACGAAATTTATTTAACGGGTAGGTACTGTAACGATCGTTCTATACTTATGAGATTAATATTTACATAAATTAAACCTTACCAACATGATAAGCAATCCAAACTTGTGAGACTTATATTTTTGAAAAGAGTTTTACACAACGTTTGACCGTCCAATTTGACCGATGATATCACGAACTATATAACACACGATAATTATACGATTATGTATATGTACATATGTATACATATTTAACATGATTTAAGGATGGTTTAACATTTCATTGTGAACTAACAACAATGAGTTACAAGTATACTTTGAGACCACTAACTTAAGTTTTCAAAACGATAACTATATGTAACGTTCTTTGACATATATACTTACAATCTATAATGTGTTGTGATTTATGTCACCAATATGATTTAAGTGTAATGGGATTAATTTGTAACCAAAATAATCTTGATAATCTTGGGGAAGTGTGGAGTGCACACTTGTTTGAACTTATCTTGATTATGACGGGGGTTCGGGGGCAGCGCCCCAGATAAGCAGGGTCCAAGGGGTGGCAACCCCTGGCGGGGTCCAAGGGGCTAACATTGCTTTATTAAAAATTTCTTAAAATTTTATTTTTGGCCCGGTTGGACCCAAAATAAAAGCCCGATTTTGAGCTTCTTTTACCGTATCATACCCATCATCCATACGTATTTACTATTGGTAAATACACATCAAATCAATATCCTTATCAGCTTTAGATCTGCCCTAGATAAGAGGGAATCTTATTTGTAAGCTAGCATACATTATTACTCAAAAATTCAACACAATAATTTGTCCTTGTTCCCTCAACAACCAGACTGTCCTATAAGTATCACCATCACCTTGGTTTTTCATTTCATTCTTACAACCATCTTTCTCTAACCAAACAAAAACACACTCTTAGGAACTCTAAGTGTTCTTCACAATCTCAGCAAATACTCATGAAGAACTAGCTTCATGAACAACCGATAATCATCATAAGAAAGTTTGATCAAGATTATTTTCTATCTTTTCCAGTAGCTTTATCCAAGTAACTTGAGGTAGTAACCTTATTCATAATCTTATTCGATTCATATTTATATAGCTATCTTATTTTGTGTTATAAAATTTTTAACAACAAGAACATAGTTTGAATGATTTCAAACCTGTTCGCAAACTAAATAGATCCTTCTAATTTGATTTTTAAAACACTTCAAAACCTGTAATATATCATATTATGACAAAATCGAATTAATCATATCTTAGCTAATTTACATAATATTTAATATATATTTACTTATGATTTGATTTTATATATTCCAGGACCACCCGTAAACAACACGAGAAGATTAATCATAAGACCTCATGATTGTACGCAACACGTCATCTGACAACACGGTACTTTATGTACGCAACACGTCATTTGACAACATGGTACCATGGGTCGAGATTAATTCTGATCAATACGAATACGATGGGGTCTTTATTTATTTTATTGAGCAACTAATTATTGACCATTAACAACAGACTGCTAACTACGGACTAAGAAAATATTAAAAGTATTATAAGTATATATATATATATATATATATATATATATATATATATATATATATATATATATATATATATATATATATGTAATGATTACTTGAAAAGAAAATATGTTGATATATTATATATATGGTTAGGTTCGTGATATCTATCGGAGACCAAGTCGAGTTAAATATCTTTAAGGAAAAGGTGAGTATATAGTCCCACTTTTAAACTCTAAATATTTCGGGATGAGAATACATGCATTTTATGATTTACGTTATGGACTCAAGTGATTAAAAATATATATTCTACGTTGAGTTGTACCACTGGCATACTTCCCTGTAACTTGGTAACTATTATTTACATGAGGTATTGTAAACGCGAATCCTGTTGATAGATCTATCGGGCCTGACTACCCCAACCGGACTGGACGACCAGTACTCAACGGTTGCACAGTACTTCGTTTCGGTAACTACACTTGGTACGGTGTAGTAAGATTTCATAATAAAGGGAATATGCGACGTTGATTAAATGTTAAGTATGGTTATCAAGTGCTCAACAACTTAGAATATTTTTATTAAAACGTTTATATATGAAATCTTGTGGTCTATATTTATAATGCTGCCGGCATTAAACCTATATCTCACCAACTTTATGTTGACGTTTTAAGCATGTTTATTCTCAGATGATAACTAAAAGCTTCCGCTGCAACATGTTGAATATAAGCAAGATCTTGAGTATGCATATTTGTGTCAAAAATAAAACTGCATATCGGAGGATTTGTAATGTAAAATATGTTGGAGGTCGTAGTGTTATTATCACATGTAAAGTTTGTAAGTCTAAGATTATCGCTAAACGATAATCATTATTAAGTTGTTTAAACCTTGTATTTGTAATAAAAGCTATGGTTTGTATTGTAAAAACGAATGCAGTTTTTGAAAAATGTCGCATATAGAGGTCAATACCTCGCGATGAAATCATATGTTATTGTATTCGTCCTTGTAATTCTGAAAATTCTTCTAACAATTCTGCATGTGAATCTATGGTTTGAATATAATAACATGTATCATCTGCAGATTACGGTTGTTGCATGGCTCTATCAACAGAAAAGATAACACTCTCGTCCTCTATACTTAGGGTCTGTTTCTTACCAAACACGTCTATTATTGCTTTAGTCGTGTTTAAGAAAGGTCTTCCTAATATTAGAGGAACTCGAGAATCTTCTTCCATGTCCAGAATAACAAAATCTACTGGAAATACTAAAGTACCAACTTTAACTAGCATGTTCTCCATTATCCCTCTAGGATATTTTACTGATCGATCGGCTAGTTGTATGCTTATTCGTGTTGGTTTCAATTCTCCAAGGTCTAGTTTAGCGTATAGTGAATACGGCATTAAATTTATACTAGCACCTAAGTCTGCCAATGCTTCTATTGAACTAAGACTACCCAGAAAACATGGAATTGTGAAACTTCCTGGATCTGAAAGTTTTTCTGGTATCTTATTCAACAGCACTGCAGAACAATTAGCATTCATAGTAACAGCCGAGAGTTCTTCCATTTTCTTTCTATTTGTGATTAGATCTTTCAGAAATTTAGCATATCTCGGCATTCCTGAAATCACATCAATGAAAGGAAGATTGACATTTATTTGTTTAAATATATCCAAGAATTTGGATTGCTCGGCTTCAAGTCTCTCTTTTCTCATTTTACTCGGGGTAAGGAAGTGGTGGTTGGTATGGTTTAACATAAGGTTTAGCCTTAACTGTGTTATCTTCATTAACCTTTTCAACTACCGGTTCTGTTTCCTTATCTTGCTCAGGTTGTGGTTCTTGTGTAGTAGGAATAGAGTCATCAGAAATTACAGGTATTTCAGGTGGTTTAAGTGTAATACCACTTCTTGTGGTAATGGCTTTAGCTGTTTCATTCCGGGGGTTAGCATTTGTATCACTAGGTAGACTTTCCGGTTTTCTTTCACCTATCAACCTTGCTATGTTACTTACTTCTTGTTCCAAATTTTGAATAGAAGCTTGTTGATTTCTAAAAGCTTGAGCATTTTGTTCATTGGTTTGTTTCTGAGATGTGAAAAATTGCGTTTGAGATTCAACTAGCTTCGACATCATGTCTTCTAAATTTGGCTTTTTATCATCGGTTTGTGGTGGCTTGTTTTGAAAAATAGGTCTTTGCTGATTGTAAGTATTATTGGATATTTGTTGATTGCTAGGACCTTGTTGGTTGTTGTATGGAACATTTCGGTTATAATTTTGGTTTTGATTGTAGATTGGTCTTGGCGGTTGAAAATTATTTTCATAATTATTTCCAGGCCTTTGGTTCATGTATGAAACATTCTCTCTTTGTTCCATTGTTTGTTCAATACTGAGACAATCTTTTGCTAAATGTGGTCCTCCACACTGCTCACAACTAAT
The DNA here is from genome assembly GCF_046630445.1 of Rutidosis leptorrhynchoides. Taxonomy (NCBI): domain Eukaryota; kingdom Viridiplantae; phylum Streptophyta; class Magnoliopsida; order Asterales; family Asteraceae; genus Rutidosis; species Rutidosis leptorrhynchoides. The sequence continues at coordinate 268,204,804 of NC_092341.1, read as the reverse complement.
TCGTATTGAGTGAATATCCTTAGTCAACTTTTCCATTCGTCTCTCGACAGCATCTATCTTTGCGGAAATGGAATCTAAGACATGGCTAGAATCGGCTCTAGCTGCTTTAGATGATCTAACGATATCTTTTTCTTGATGCCACTCATGTGAGTGGGAAACAGTGTTATCAATAATTTTGTAAGCATCAGTTGCGGTTTTCTTCATAATGGAACCACCAGCTGCTATATCGATATCTTTTCTTGTAGTGATGTCACATCCTTGGTAGAATATTTGTACAATTTGACAAGTGTCTAAACCATGTTGTGAACATCCTCTCAATAACTTTCCAAATCATGTCCACGCTTCATATAGAGTTTCATTTGGCTTTTGTGTGAACGTAACAATTTCTCCTTGAAGTCTTACGGCTTTAGATGCCGGAAAGAATTGTTTAAGAAATTTTTCAACTAAAACGTCCAATGTATCAATCGCCCCTTCAGGTAACGATTCTAACCAATCTTTGGCTTCTCCATTTAAAGTCCAGGGAAATAACATGAGATATATCTGTTCATCCTCCACTTCTCTTATTTTGAATAAAGTACAAATCCTATTAAAGGTACGAAGATGTTCATTTGAATCTTCCTTCAGCGCACCACTAAATTGGCATTGATTAGTTACCATGTGTAAGATTTGTCTTTTGATTTCATAATCTGGCGCATTAATGTCAGGTTGAGTAATTGTGTGACCTTGGCCAGTGCGTTTAGCTCTCATTCGGTCTTCCATACTTAGAGGTTCCAGATTCTCCATTATTGAATTTGTTGAATCTGAATCACTAGAGGATTCTGATTTAATGGGTTGTTCCTCGACAATCTCTGTTTGAATGATTGGTGGTTCCGGAGGAAAGATTAATGGTTCAGGATCTCTGAATTGTCCCTGAATATACTCCGGATTCTCAATTGTGAGGTCGGGTTCAAAAAATGGATTATCGAAAATTTGAATTGGAGTACTTGGTCGACTAGATGAAGATTCTAAAGAAAAATCAACGGCGACAATATTGGCTAGATGTCTTGATCGAGTTACAGGTGGTGAGCGTATAAAAGGTGGTGAACGTTTTGCTCAGTGAATTCACTGAATATCCTATTAGTTATAAAAAAAATAAAAATTATATAAGTTATCAAATTAATAGACTTTTCTGATTTTGCCCACGTTTCGAATAGCCAATAGATGCAGCAGGTAGCCAGGACCCTTTAAATCAGAAGCCCACAACTCGCCACTAACAAATCCAACTATTACTACGAACCAGAAAATTTTGGATGTCAATCAATTTAACTACTTAAAATAATTTTTTCGTTGGAATTTAAAGAAATTTTAGAGAAGAAATAGAAAATTCTATACCCTAAAAACTAGAGCGTCGAGAAATAAGAAAGAAAAAGAGTGCGTCGAAAAACGTCGAAAAATAAAAGGTCGAAAAATAATAAAAAGAACGTAGCGCGTCGAAACTTAAAAGTCTAAAAACTAAAAATTAAAAGTTGCGTCTAAAAACATTAAAGCTTAAAAGAAATACTATATCCAAAACGGCAATAAATTAAAAAGTACTAAAATCTAAAAACGGCGTCGCAAAATTCTAAAGTACCTAAATCTTAGTCTAAAGAAAAAGTACTTAAGGGATTTTACGACAAAGCCTAAAAATCTAGAAATAAAAATAACTATGGTAAAAACTATGACTTAAAACTAAATACGAACGAAAAATACAAATATTACGCTAAAACAAATAAAAAGATACAAAATATAAAAATTAACTTAAAGTTGTAAAAAGTACAAATTTTATAAAAATATTATTTTTATATTATTTATTTATAAAAGTATTAATTTTTATATATTAATACAACTAATTAAACTAAATAATACAAATTAAATAAAACTAAACTAAAACTAATATTAGAAATTAATTAATTAATAAACCCTAATTAGGGTTAATAATAATAATTATAATTAAATTAAACCCTAAACTGTCGGCTGAGGTTAACAGGCTTGTCAAATCACCTCATGCGATAGCATGAGGTGTTAGTTGGTTTTCCATGCGATCGCATGGATTCGGGTACCAGGCCTGGATATGGGCTGCTACAATTCGGGCCGTGTACTTTTTTTTTCTGTTTTTAATATTAAATAAAATATTTACAGAAATAAATAAAAACTTATATTTTAAAAAAAACTAAAATAAAGAAACTTTAATATTTTTTATATATATTTAACAAACTCTTAAAAATATATAAATTTTATTTTTCTTTTTATATTTTTGTATTTTTAATAATTAAAATGTATTTTTATAAAAGCGTATTTTTACAAAAGTAAACTAAGAATCTTATATATATATATATATATATATATATATATATATATATATATATATATATATATATATATATATATATATATATATATATATATATATATATATATATATATATATATATATATATATATATATATATATATATATAGCGTTTCTCTTCCAGCGTTTAAGCAGTTTCCCCGGTAGCGGCGCCAAAAATACTTGATGTTAAAGCGAAGGGGTACAAAATAGTTATATTTTTACTACAAAATACTATTAAATACGATACAATTTTACACAAGTTATTTATTTATTTATAGAGTGAATATACCTAAACCTTGCTACAACACTTATAGGCAGTGTACCTAATCATACAGTAGTGTAATTTTTAGTAAGTCCGGTTCGTTCCACAGGGATCTTAGCCAAGTTTAACGCTATATTTTTAAAAACTATATTTGTAAAAATATAAATATATATATATATATATATGTAGTATTATTATTACAAAAAGGGGGTTTTTACCGTTTAATGACTGGTTTGTCGATTTTAAAACTTAAAGTCGCAGTTAAAACCTAATGTAAAATATTAAAAATAAATATAACTTAATTTTAAGCGAAAAGTAAATAACGATAATGAAATTGCGATAAATAAAAATGCGATAAATAAAATGACGATAAATAAAATTGCGATAATTAAAAAGTACGATAATTAAAAGTGCATTTAAATAAAATGACAGTAAATAAAAGTGCGATAATTAAAAGTGCAATTAAATATGAAATAAAGGAATTATGCTTATTTAAACTTTCGTAATCATGATGTTTGACGTGTTGATTTTAGTTTATTACCATGGGTTAATTGTCCTTTGTCCTGGATTATTCAATATGTCCGTCTGGTTTTTGTCCATAACAGTCCATCAGTCATAAATATAAAGTGCGAGTGTCCTCGTCAAATTATCCTTATATCCGAAGTCAAATATTCCAACTAATTGGGGACTTAAACTATAATTACACCAAGTGTCCTTGTATATAATTCACCCCTGTTTTAATAAGTCCATTGACTATTAATCCATTCCCGTGTCCGGTTAAATGAACGATTATTAGTTCTTATAAATATCCCGCACATCGTGTCTGATCGAGTGTATATGGTTATTTATAGGTACGTCCAATTGTAAATCTTTATATTAAATTAACAAACTATCATTTAATTAAACAAATATAAAGCCCATTAATAACCCATAGTCTAATTTCCACAAGTATCGTTCTTTTGTCCAAACCCCAATTATGGTACAAAGCCCAATTACCCAATTTTAATATTTAGCCCAACATCACGATTACTTCGGCTTAAATAAGCATAATAATAACTTAGCTACGAGACATTAATTTAAAAAGGTTGAACATAACTTACAATGATTAATAACAGCGTAGCGTTACACGGACAAAATTTCGACTTACACCCTTACAACATTCGCTAACATACCCTTATTATTATTAAAATTAAAATTAAAATTAAAATTAAAATTAAAATTAAAATTATAATATATATATATATATATATATATATATATATATATATATATATATATATATATATATATACGTTGAGAGAATGAAGAAAGAAAAAGATGTGTTTATTTTGGCCAAAACACGCGAAATTTATAGATGTGGCCAGCATATTGGGGTCATGCGACCGCATGACATTTGTTCTTCCTGGTCATGCGATCGCATGGCCAGCTGGTTCAAGTCACATGGTTTTGTTTTCTTGTTTTCTCGACGTTTTAATAAATAAATATAATATATAAATAATTTTAAGAATTATTTATATATTATATTATATTTATGTACATAGTTGACTTGTAATTTTTGCTCCGTTGCGTCGCTCGTTGAGAGTTGACTCTGGTCCCGGTTCCGGATTTTCGAACGTCCTTGCGTACAATTTAATATCTTGTACTTTGCGTTTCGCGTCTTGTACTCTTGTAATTTTGAGACGTTTCTCATTAATAATTTGAACCACTTTGATTGTACTTTGTACTTTTGAGCTTTTTGGTCGTTTGCGTCTTCAAATTTTCGAATCTGTCTTTTGTCTTCACCTTTTATTATTTAAACGAATATAACTTGTAAATAGAACAATTGCAACTAAAAGCTTGTCTTTCTTGAGGGATAATGCTATGAAATATATGTTCGTTTTTAGCATTATCATTCACTCACAATATAATTATGTGTAACGCATATCATTTTGAATCTAATGTCACTTCTTTAAACACGCTTTTTAAATCATTAATATGTGCAGCCAGATGAAGTAACATTTGGCGGCGCATGCTGAAATTCTAAAGATCACCCTAAAATGACCGAACGAGCAAGACTCCCTGAGCGTGCTTGTCATTCGAGGTAGTCGAGATTCTGAAAAATACATCTTTCCTCAAATTTTAGAACAAGCACCAAACACCACCGACGGTTTGTGATGCTTGGCGTTTTGTGTCTTTGGCCAAAATGTTAGATCTATCGTATCTTTTTACTCGTAGCTCCGATTTAGTCATCTTCTTTTTTAAATCTTTGTATTTTTTCGAGATCTATCTGTTGGCAAACTGTCGTACGCGGTTTGTCCCAAATATTTTTCGAAACGAGATCTCGAAAACCATCAATTTTGCCAATTTTTTTTAAATATTTAGACACTCTTTTAACCGTTTTGAATTTCTATCATATTATTCCTTTGTGTATGCATGACCTACGTGGTACATATTGTTTTAAGGCATATTATTTCACTCACAATATATTTATGTATAACGCATATAATTTTGAATCTAATGTCACTTCATTAAAAACAATTTTTGAATCATTATTATGCGCCGCCAGATGGAGTTACATTTGGCGGCGCATGCTGAAATTCTCAAGATCACTCTAAAATGGCCGAACAAGCAAGACTCTCTGAGCGTGATTGTCATTCGAGGTCGTCAAGATTCCAAAAAAGACATCTTTCCTTGAAAATTTGCACCACACACCAAACACCACCGACGGTTCGTGGTGCTTGGTATTTTGTGTCTTTGACCAAAATGTTAAATCTATCGTATCTTTTGACTCGTAGCTCCATTTTATTCACCGTTTTTATTAAATCGTGTATTTTTTCAAGATCCATCCGTTGGCAAACTGCCGTAGGAGGTTTGTTCCAAATACTTTTCGAAACGAGACCTCGAAAACCTTTAATTTTGCCTTTTTAATATTTAGACGCTCTTTTGACCGTTTTGAATTTCTATCATATTGTTCCTTTGTGTATGCATGACCTATCATTGTATATATTGTTTTAAGGCATATTATTTCACTCACAATGTAACTATGTATAACGCATATAATTTTGAATCTAATGTCACTTCATTAAACAGGCTTTTTAAATCATTAATATGCGGCGCCAGATGGAGTAACATTTGGCGGCTCATGCTGAAATTCTCAAGATCACCCTAAAACGGCCGAACGAGCAACACTCTCTGAGCGTGCTCATCATTTGAGGTCATCTAGAATCCGAAAAAGAAACATCTTTCCTCGCAAATTTGCACCACACACCAAACACCACCGATGGTTCGTGGTGCTTAGCGTTTTGTGTCTTTGGCCAAAATGTTAGATCTATCGTATCTTTTTACTCGTTAGTCATCGTTTTTTTTAAATCGTGTATTTTTTTTCTAGATTTATCTGTTGGCAAACTGTCGTAGGCAGTTTATCCCAAATATTTTTCGAAACGAGACCTCGAAAACCTTCAATTTTGCCTTTTCTTAATATTTAGACGCTCTTTTGACTGTTTTGAATTTATATCATATTATTCCTTTGTGTATGCATGACCTAGCATGGTACATGTTGTTTTAAGGCATATTATTTCACTCACAATGTAACTATGTATAACGCATATAATTTTGAATCTAATATCACTTCATTAAACACGCTTTTTAAATCATTCATATGTGCCGCTAGATGGAGTAATATTTGGCGGCGCATGCTGAAATTCTCAAGATCACCCTAAAACGGCCGAACGGGCAAGACTCTCTAAGCGTGCTTGCCATTCGAGGTCGTCAAGATTCCGAAAAAGACATCTTTCCTCGAAAATTTGCACCACGCACCAAACACCACCGACGGTTCGTGGTGCTTGGCGTTTTGTATCTTTGGTCAAAATGTTAGATCTATCGTAACTTTTGACTCGTAGCTCCGATTTATTCACCGATGTTTTTTAAATCGTGTATTTTTCGAGATCTATCCGTTGGCAAACTGTCGTAGGCGTTTTGTCCAAAATATTTTTCGAAATGAGACCTCGAAAACCTTTAATTTTGCCTTTTTTAAATATTTAGACACTCTTTTAACCATATTGAATTTTGTATCATATTATTCCTTTGTGTATGCATGACCTAGCATGGTAGATATTGTTTTAAGGAATATTATTTCATTCAAAATGTAACTATGTATAACGTATATAATTTTGAATCTAATGTCACTTCATTAAACACACTTTTTAAATCATGCATATGCGCCGCCAAATGAAGTAATATTTGGCGGTGCATGCTGAAATTCTCAAGATCACCCTAAAATGGACGAACGAGCAAGACTCTTTGAGAGAGCTAGTCATTCGAGGTCGTCAAGATTCCAAAAAAGACATATTCCCTCGAAAATTTGCACGACGCACCAAACACCACCGACGATTCTTGGTGCTTGGCATTTTGTGTCTTTGGCCAAAATGTTAGATCTATCTTATCTTTTGACTCGTAGCTCTGATTTATTCACCATTTTTTTAAACCGTGTATTTTTCGAGATCTACCCATTAGCAAACTGCCGTAGGCGGTTTATCCCAAATATTGTTCGAAACGAGACCTCGAAAACCTTTAATTTTGCCATTTTTTAATATTTAGACGCTCTTTTGACCGTTTTGAATTTCTATCATATTATTCCTTTTTGAATGAATGACCTAGCATGGTACATATTGTTTTAAGGCATATTATTTCACTCACAATATAATTATGTATAACGCATATAATTTTGAATCTAATGTCACTTCATTAAACACTCTTTTTAAATCATTAATATGTGCCGCCAGATGGAGTAACATTTGGCGGCCTTGCTGAAATTCTCAAGATCACTCTAAAACGGCCGAACGAGCAAGACTCTCTGAGCGTGCTTGTCATTCGAGCTCGTCTAGATTCCAAAAAAGACATCTTTCCTCGCAAATTTGCACCACGCACCAAACACCATCGACGGTTCGTGGTGCTTGGCGTTTTGTGTCTTTGGCCAAAATGTTAGATCTATCTTATCCTTTGACTCGTAGCTCCGATTTATTCTCCGTTTTTTTAAATCGTGTATTTTTCCGTGATCTATCCGTTGGCAAACTGCCGTAGGCATTTTGTCCCAAATATTTTTCGAAACGGGACCTCGAAAATCTTCAATTTTACCTTTTTTTGATATTTAGATGCTCTTTTGACCGTTGTGAATTTCTATCATATTATTCCTTTTTGTATGCAAGACCTAGCATGGTACATATTTTTTAAAGGCATATTATTTCACTCACAATGTAACTATGTATAACGCATATAATTTTGAATCTAATGTCACTTCATTAAACACGCTCTTTAAATCATTCATATGCACCACCAGATGGAGTAATATTTGGCGGTGCATGCTGAAATTCTCAAGATCACCCTAAAAGGATGAACTAACAAGACTCTCTGAGCTTGCTAGTCATTCGAAGTCGTCAAGATTCCGAAAAAGACATCTTTCCTCGATAATTTGCAACAAGCGCCAAACACCACCGACGGTTCGTGGTGCTTGACATTTTGTGTCTTTGGCCAAAATGTTAGATCTATTGCATCTTTTGACTCGTATCTCCGATTTATTCACCATTTTATTAAATCGTGTATTTTTTCGAAATCTATCTGTTGGCAAACTGCCGTAGGCGGTTTGTCCCAAATATTTTTTGAAACGAGACCTCGAAAACCTTCAATTTTTCCTTTTTTAATAATTAGACGCTCTTTTGACCGTTTTAAATTTCTATCATATTATTCCTTTGTGTATGCATGACTAAGCATGGTATATATAGTTTTAAGGCCTATTATTTCACTTACAATATAATTATGTGTAACGCATATCATTTTGAATCTAATGTCACTTCTAAAAACACGCTTTTTAAATCATTAATATGTGCCGCCAGATGAAGTAACATTTGGCGGCGCATGCTATAATTCTCAAGATTACCCTAAAACGACCGAACGAGCAAGACTCTCTGAGCGTGCTTGTCATTCGAAGTAGTCTAGATTCTGAAAAAGACATCTTTCCTCGAAAATTTAGAACACGCACCAAACACCACCGACGGTTCGTGGTGTTTGGCGTTTTGTGTCTTTGGCCAAAATGTTAGATCTATCGTATCTTTTTACTCGTAGCTCCGATTTATTCATCGTTTTTTTTAAATCGTGCATTTTTTTGAGATCTATCTGTTGGCAAACTGCCGTACGCGGTTTGTCCCAAATATTTTTCGAAACGAGATCTCGAAAACCATCAATTTTGCCTTTTTTAAATACTTAGACGCTTTTTTGACCATTTTGAATTTCTATCATATTATTCCTTTGTGTATGCATGACCTAGCATGGTAAATATTGTTTTAAGACATATTATTTCACTCACAATGTAACTATGTATAACGCATATAATTTTGAATCTAATATCACTTCATTCAACACACTTTTTAAATCATTCATATGCGCCGCCAGATGGAGTAATATTTGGCGGCACATGCTGAAATTTTCAAGATAACCATAAAACGGCCGAACGAGCAAGACTCTCTGAGCGTTCTTGTCATCCGAGGTTGTCAAGATTCCGAAAAAGACATCTTTCCTCGAATATTTGCACCACGCACCAAACACCACCGACGGTTCGTAATGCTTGGCGTTTTGTGTCTTTGGCCAAAATTAGATATATCGTAACTTTTGACTCGTAGCTCCGATTTATTCACCTATGTTTTTTAAATCGTGTATTTTTTCAAGATCTATCCGTTGGCAAACTGTCGTAGGCGTTTTGTCCCAAATATTTTTCGAAACGAGACCTCGAAAACCTTCAATTTTTCCTTTTTTAAATATTTAAACGCTCTTTTAACCATATTGAATTTTGTATCATATTATTCCTTTGTGTATGCATGACCTAGCATGGTACATATTGTTTTAAGGCATATTATTTCACTCAAAATGTAACTATGTATAACGTATATAATTTTGAATCTAATGTCACTTCATTAAACACGCTTTTTAAATCATTCATATGTGCCGCCAAATGAAGTAATATTTTGCGGCGCATGCTGAAATTCTCAAGATCATCCTAAAATGGACGAACGAGCAAGAATCTCTGAGAGTGCTAGTCATTCGAGGTCGTCAAGATTCCGAAAAAGACATATTTCCTCGAAAATTTGTACCACGCACCAAACACCACCGACGATTCTTGGTGCTTGGCGTTTTGTGTATTTGGCAAAAATGTTAGATCTATCTTATCTTTTGGCTCGTAGCTCCGATTTATTTACCGTATTTTTAAACCGTGAATTTTTTTTGAGATCTACCCATTGGCAAACAGCCGTAGATGGTTTGTCCCAAATATTTTTCGAAACGAGACCTCGAAAACCTTCAATTTTGCCATTTTTTAATATTTAGACGCTCTTTTGACCGTTTTGAATTTCTATCATATTATTCCTTTTTGTATGAATGACCTAGCATGGTACATATTGTTTTAAGGCATATTATTTCACTCACAATGTAACTATGTATAACGCATATAATTTTGAATCTAATGTCACTTCATTAAACACGCTTTTTAAGTCATTAATATGCGCCGCCAGATAGAGTAACATATGGCGGCGCATGCTGAAATTCTCAAGATCAACCTAAAATGGCCTAACGAGCAAGACTCTCTGAGCGTGCTTGTCATTCGAGGTCGTTAATATTTCGAAAAAGACATCTTTCCTCGAAAATTTGCACCACGCACCAAACACCACGACGGTTCGTGGTGCTTGGCATTTTGTGTCTTTGGCCAAAATGTTAGATCTATCGTATCTTTTGACTCGTAGCTCCATTTTATTCACCGTTTTTTTAAAATCGTGTATTTTTTCGAGATCTATCCGTTGGCAAACTGTCGTAGGAGGTTTGTCCCAAATACTTTTCGAAACGAGACATCGAAAACCTTTTATTTTGCCTTTTTAATATTCAGACACTCTTTTGACCGTTTTGAATTTCCATCATATTATTCCTTTGTATATGCATGATCTATCATGGTACATATTGTTTTAAGGCATATTATTTCACTCACAATGTAACTATGTATAAGGCATATTTGAATCTAATGCCACTTCATTAAACACGCTTTTTTAAATCATTCATATGCGCCGCCAGATGGAGTAATATTTGGCGGCGCATGCTGAAGTGCTCAAGATCACCCTAAAACAGCCGAACGAGCAAAACTCTCTGAGCGTGCTTGTCATTCGAGGTCGTTAAGATTTCAAAAAAGACATATTTCCTCGAAAATTTGCACCACGCACCAAACACCACCGACGGTTCATGGTGCTTGGCGTTTTGTATCGTTGGCCAAAATGTTAGATCTATCGTATCTTTTTACTCGTAGCTCCATTTTATTCACCGTTTTTTTAAAATCGTTTATTTTTTCGAGATCTTTCCGTTGGCAATTTGCCGTAGGCGGTTTGTCCCAAATACTTTTCGAAACGATACCTCGAAAACCTTTAATTTTGCCTTTTTAAATATTTAGATGATCTTTTGACCGTTTTAAATTTCTATTTATTATTCCTTTGTGTATGCATGACCTATCATGGTACATATTGTTTTAAGGCATATTATTTCACTCACAATGTAACTATGTATACCGCATATAATTTTGAATCTAATGTCACTTCATTAAACAAGCTTTTTAAATCATTATTATGCGCCGCTAGATGGAGTAACATTTGGCGGCACATACTGAAATTCTCAAGATTACCCTAAAACGGCTGAGCGAGCAACACTCTCTGAGCATGCTCATCATTCGAGGCCGTCTAGATTCCGAAAAAGAAACATCTTTCTTCGCAAATTTGCACCACGTACCAAACACCACCGACGGTTCGTGATGCTTGGCATTTTGTGTGTTTGGCCAAAATGTTAGATCTATCGTATATTTTTACTCGTAGCTCCAATTTAGTTTTTTTAAATCGTGTATTATTTCGAGATTTATCTGTTGGCAAACTGACGTAGGTGGTTTGTCCCTGATGTGCGTAGAGGTATATACGAAATAGTTATATATTTATTATGAAAAACTATTAAATACGATACAATTTTACACAAGTTATTTATTTATTTATAAAGTGGATATACCTAAACCTTGCTACAACACTTATAGACAGTGTACCTAATCGTACAGTAGTGTAGTTTTTAGTAAGTCCGGTTCGTTCCACAGGGAGCTAGCCAAGTTTAACGCTATATTATTAAAAACTATATTTGTATAAATATAAATATAAATATAAGTAGTATTATTATTATAAAAGGGGGTTTTTACCGTTTAATGACCGGTTTGTCGATTTTAAAACTTTAGTCGCAGTTAAAACCTAATGTAAAATATTAAAAATATAAAAGACTTAATTTAAAGCGTAAAGTAAATGACAATAATTAAAGTGAGATAAATTAAAGTGCGATAAATAAAATAACGATAAATAAAATTGCGATAATTAAAAAGTGCAATAATTAAAATGACAATAAATTAAAGTGCGATAATTAAAAGTGCAATTAAATATGAAATAAAAGAATTATGCTTATTTAAACTTCCGTAATCATGATGTTTGACGTGTTGATTTTAGTTTATTACGATGGGTTAATTGTCCTTTGTCCTGGATTATTCAATATGTCAATCTGGTTTTTGTCCATAACAGTCCATCAGTCATAAATATAAAGTGCGAGTGTCCTCGTCAAATTATCCTTATATCCGAAGTCAAATATTCCAACTAATTGGGGACTTAAACTATAATTACACCAATTTTCCTTGTATGTAATTTACCCCTGTTTTAATAAGTCTATTAACAATTAATCCATTCCCGTGTCCGGTTAAATGAACGATTATTAGTACTTATAAATATCCCGCCCATCGTGTCCGATCGAGTGTATATGGTTATTTATAGGTACGTCTAATTGTAAATCTTTATATTAAATTAACGAACTATCATTCAATTAAACAAATATAAAGCCCATTAATAGCCATAGTCTAGTTTCCACAAGTGTCGTTCTTTTGTCCAAACCCCAATTATGGTACAAAGCCCAATTACCCAGTCTTAATATTTTAGCCCAACATCATGATTACTTCAGCTTAGATAAGCATAATAATAACTTAGCTACGAGACATTAATTTAAAAAGGTTGAACATAACTTACAATGATTAATAATAGCGTGGCGTTACACGGACAGAATTTAGACTTACACACTTACAACATTCGCTAACATACCCTTATTATTATTAAATTAAAATTAAAATTATAATATATATATATATATATATATATATATATATATATATATATATATATATATATATATATATATATATATATATATATTACGTTGAGAGATAGAGAAGAGAAAAAGATGTGTGATATTCGGCCGAAAACTGCGAAATTTATAGTATGTCACCAGATTTTTTTGCTCCATTCGATCGCATGGATATTGTTCTTCTTGGCCATGCGATCGCATGGCCTGAGATTCCAGCTCACAAATGTTTGTTTTCTTCTTGCCGACGGTTTTATTAAAAAATATAATATATATATAATTTTATAAACTAATTTTATATTATATTATATTCATGTGTATAGTTGACTTGTAATTTTTAGTCCGTTGCGTCGAGCATTGAGAGTTGACTCTGATCCCGGTTCCAGATTTTCGAACGTCCTTGCATACAATTTAATATCTTGTACTTTGCGTTTTGCGGCTCGTACTCTTGTAACTTTTAGGATTTTCTCATCAATAATTTGAACCACTTTGATTGTACTTTTTACTTTTGAGCTTTTTGGTCGTTTGCGTCTTCAATTCGTCGAATCTGTCTTTTGTCTTCACATTTTATTATTTAAACGAATATCACTTGTAAATAGAACAATTGCAACTAAAAGCTTGTCTTTCTTGAGGGATAATGCTATGAAATATATGTTAGTTTTTAGAATTATCAGTCCCAAATATTTTTCGAAACGAGACCTCGGAAACCTTCAATTTTGCCTTTTCTTAATATTTAGACGCACTTTTGACCGTTTTGAATTTCTATCATATTATTCCTTTGTGTATGCATGACCTAGCATTGGTACATATTGTTTTAAGGCATATTATTTCACTCACAATGTAACTATGTATAACGCATATAATTTTGAATCTAATGTCACTTCATTAAACACTCTTTTTAAATCATTCATATGTGCCACCAGATGGAGTAATATTTGGTGGCGCATGCTGAAATTCTCAAGATCACCCTAAAATAGCTGAACGAGCAAGACTCTCTGAGCGTGATTGTCATTCGAGGTCGTCTAGATTCCGAAAAAGAAACATCTTTCCTCGCAAATTCGCACCACGCACCAAACACCACCGACGGTTCTTGGTGCTTGCCGTTTTGTGTCTTTGGCCAAAATGTTAGATCTATCGTATCTTTTGACTCGTAGCTCCGATTTAGTCACCGTTTTTTTAAATTGTGTATTTTTTTCTCTCTATCTGTTGGCAAACTGCCGTAGGCGGTTTGTCCCAAATATTTTTCGAAACGAGACCTCGAAAACCGTCAATTTTGCCTTTTTAATTATTAGACGCTCTTTTGACCATTTTGAATTTATATCATATTATTCCTTTGTGCATGCATGACCTAGCATGGTACATATTGTGTTAAGGCATATTATTTCACTCACAATGTAACTATGTATAAACGCATATAATTTTGAATCTAATGTCACTTCATTAAACACGCTCTTTAAATCATTCATATGCGCCGCCAGATGGAGTAATATTTGGCGGTGCATGTTGAAATTCTCAAGATCACCCAAAAACGGACGAACGAACAAGACTCTCGAAGCGAGCTTGTCATTCGAAGTCGTCAAGATTCCGAAAAAAACATCTTTCCTCGAAAATTTGCACCACACACCAAACGCCACCGATAGTTCATGGTGCTTGGCGTTTTATGTCTTTGGCCAAAATGTTAGATCTATCGCATCTTTTGACTCGTATATCCGATTTATTCACCATTTTTTTAAACCGTGTATTTTTTTTCGAGATCTATCTGTTGGAAAATTGCCGTAGGCGGTTTGTCCCAAATATTTTTTGAAACGAAACCTCGAAAACATTCAATTTTGCCTTTTTAATAATTAGACGCTCTTTTGACCGTTTTGAATTTCTATCATATTATTCCTTTGTGTATGCATGACTTAGTATGGTATATATAGTTTTAAGGCCTATTATTTCACTCACAATATAATTATGTGTAACGCATATCATTTTGAATCTAATGTCACTTCTTTAAACACGCTTTTTAAATCATTAATATGTGCAGCCAGATAAAGTAACATTTGGCGGCGCACGCTGAAATTCTCAAGATCACCCTAAAATGACCGAACGAGCAAGAGTCTATGAGCGTGTTTGTCATTCGAGGTAGTCTAGATTCCGAATAAGACATCTTTCCTCTAAATTTTAGAACACGCACCAAACACCACTGACGGTTCGTGGTGCTTGGCGTTTTGTGTCTTTGGCCAAAATGTTAGATCTATCGTATCTTTTTACTCGTAGCTCCGACTAAGTCATCGATTTTTTTTAAATCATGTATTTTTTCGAGATCTGTCTGTTGGCAAACTTCCGTATGCGGTTTGTCCCAAATATTTTTCGAAAAGAGATCTCGAAAACCATCAATTTTGCCTTTTTTAAATATTTAGACGCTCTTTTAACCGTTTTGAATTTCTATCATATTATTCCTTTGTGTATGCATGACCTACAATGTACATATTGTTTTAAGGCATATTATTTTACTCACAATGTAATTTTGTATAATGCATATAATTTTGAATCTAATGTCACTTCATTAAACAGGCTTTTTAAATCATTAATATGCGCCGCCAGATGGAGTTACATTTGGCAGCACATGCTGAAATTCTCAAGATCACCCTAAAACAGCCGAACGAGCAACACTCTCTTAGCGCGCTCATCATTTGAGGTCATCTAGAATCCGAAAAAGAAACATCTTTCCTCGTAAATTTGCACCACGCACCAAACACCACCGATGGTTCGTGGTGCTTGGCATTTTGTGTCTTTGGCTAAAACGTTAGATCTATCGTATCTATTTACTCGTAGCTCCGATTTAGTCATCGTTTTTTTAAATCGGGTATTTTTTGGGGATTTATCTGTTGGCAAACTATCGTAGGCGGTTTTTCCCAATAATTTTTCGAAACGAGATCTCGAAAACCTTCAATTTTGACTTTTCTTAATATTTAGACGCTCTTTTGACTATTTTGAATTTCTATCATATTATTCCTTTGTGTATGCATGACCTAGCATGGTACATATTGTTTTAAGGTATATTATTTCACTCACAATGTAACTATGTATAACGCATATAATTTTGAATCTAATATCACTTTATTAAACACGCTTTTTAAATCATTCATATGCGCCGCTAGATGGAGTAATATTTGGCGGCGCATGCTGAAATTCTCAAGATCACCCTAAAACGGCCAAACAAGCAAGACTCTCTGAGCGTGCTTTTTATTCGAGGTCGTCAAGATTTCGAAAAAGACATCTTTCCTCGAAAATTTGCACAACGCACCAAACACCACCGACGGTTCGTGGTGCTTGGCGTTTTGTGTCTTTGGCCAAAATGTTAGATCTATCGTAACTTTTGACTCGTAGCTCCGATTTATTCACCGATGTTTTTTAAATCGTGTATTTTTTTAGATCTATCCGTTGGCAAACTGTCGTAGGCGTTTTGTCCAAAATATTTTTCGAAACGAGACCTCGAAAACCTTCAAATTTGCCTTTTTAAAATATTTAGACGCTCTTTTAACCATATTGAATTTTGTATCATATTATTCCTTTGTGATGCATGACCTAGCATGGAACATATTGTTTTAAGGCATATTATTTCATTCAAAATATAACTATGTATAACGCATATAATTTTGAATCTAATGTCACTTCATTAAACACGCTTTTTAAATCATTCATATGCGCCGCCAAATGAAGTAATATTTGGCGGCGCATGCTGAAAATCTCAAGATCTCCCTAAAATGGCCGAACGAGCAAGCCTCTCTGAGAGAGCTAGTCATTCGAGGTCGTCAAGATTCCAAAAAATACATATTCCCTCAAAAATTTGCACCACGCACCAAACACCACCGACGATTCTTGGTGCTTAGCGTTTTGTGTCTTTGGCCAAAATGTTAGATCTATCTTATCTTTTGACTCGTAGCTCCGATTTATTTACCATTTTTTTAACCATGTATTTTTCGAGATCTACCCATTGGCAAACTGCCGTAGGTGGTTTGTCCCAAATATTGTTCGAAACGAGACCTCGAAAACCTTCAATTATGCCATTTTTTTTTAATATTTAGACGCTCTTTTGACCGTTTTGAATTTCTATCATATTATTCCTTTTTGAATGAATGACCTAGCATGGTACATATTGTTTTAAGGCATCTTATTTCACTCACAATGTAATTATGTATAACGCATATAATTTTGAATCTAATGTCACTTCCTTAAATACTCTTTTTAAATCATTAATATGTGCCGCCAGATGGAGTTACATTTGGCAGCGCATGCTGAAATTCTCAAGATCACTCTAAAACGGCCGAACGAGCAAGACTCTCTGAGCGTGCTTGTCATTCGAGCTCGTCTAGATTCCAAAAAAGACATCTTTCCTCGCAAATTTGCACCACGCACCAAACACCATCGACGGTTCGTGGTGCTTGGCGTTTTGTGTCTTTGGCCAAAATGTTAGATCTATCTTATCTTTTGACTCGTAGCTCCGGTTTATTCTCCGTTTTTTTAAATCATATAATTTTTCGAGATCTATCCATTGGCAAACTGCCGTAGGCGGTTTGTCCGAAATATTTTTCGAAACGGGACCTCGAAAATCTTCAATTTTACCTTTTTTAATATTTAGATGCTCTTTTGACCGTTATGAATTTTTATCATATTATTCCTTTTTGTATACATGACCTAGCATGGTACATATTTTTTAAAGGAATATTATTTTACTCACAATGTAACTATGTATAATGCATATAATTTTAAATCTAATGTCACTTCATTAAAATGCTCTTTAAATCATTTATATGCGTCGCCAGATGGAGTAATATTTGGCGGTGCATGCTGAAATTCTCAAGATCACCCTAAAAGGATGAACGAACAAGACTCTCTGAGCTTGCTAGTCATTCGAAGTCGTCAAAATTCCGAAAACGACATCTTTCCTCGAAAATTTGCACCACGCACCAAACACCACCGACGGTTCGTGGTGCTTGGCGTTTTGTGTCTTTGGCCAAAATGTTAGATCTATCGCATCTTTTGACTCGTATCTCCGATTTATTCACCGTTTTTTTATATCGTGTATTTTTTCGAGATCTATCTGTTGGCAAACTGCCGTACGTGGCTTGTCCCAAATATTTTTCGAAACGAGATCTCGATAACCATCAATTTTGCCTTTCTTAAATATTTAGACGCTCTTTTGACCGTTTTGAATTTCTATCATATTATTCCTTTGTGTATGCATGACCTAGCATGGTACATATTGTTTTAAGGCATATTATTTCACTCACAATGTAACTATGTATAACGCATATAATTTTGTATCTAATATCACTTCATTAAACACACTTTTTAAATCATTCATATGCGCCGCCAGATGGAGTAATATTTGGCGGCGCATGCTGAAATTTTCAAGATCACCCTTAAACGGCCGAACGAGCAAGACTCACTGAGCGTGCTTGTCATTCGAGGTCGTCAAGATTCCGAAAAAGACATCTTTCCTCGAAAATTTGTACCACGCACCAGACACCACCAACGGTTCGTGGTGCTTGGTGTTTTGTGTCTTTGGCCAAAATGTTAGATCTAACGTAACTTTTGACTCGTAGCTCCGATTTATTCACCAATTTTTTTTAAATAGTGTAATTTTTCGAGATCTATCCATTGGCAAACTGTCGTAGGAGTTTTGTCCTAAATATTTTTCGAAACGAGACCTCGAAAACCTTCAATTTTGCCTTTTTAAAATATTAAAACGCTCTTTTAACCATATTGAATTTTGTATCATATTATTCCTTTGTGTATGCATGACTATCATGGTACATATTGTTTTAAGGCATATTATTTCACTCAAAATGTAACTATGTATAACGTATATAATTTTGAATCTAATGTCACTTCATTAAATACGCTTTTTAAATAATTCATATGCGCCGCCAAATAAAGTAATATTTTGCAGCGCATGCTGAAATTCTCAAGATCATCCTAAAACGGTCGAACGAGCAAGACACTCTTAGTGTGCTAGTCATTCAAGGTCGTCAAGATTCCGAAAAAGACATATTTCCTCGAAAATTTGCACCACGCACCAAACACCACTGACGATTCTTGGTGCTTGGCGTTTTGTGCCTTTGGTTAAAATGTTAGATCTATCTTATCTTTTGACTCGTAGCTCCGATTTATTCACCGTCTTTTTAAACCGTGAATTTTTTCGAGATCTACCCATTGGCAAACTGCAGTAGGCTGTTTGTCCCAAATATTGTTCGAAATGAGAGCTCAAAAACCTTCAATTTTGCCATTTTTTAATATTTAGACGCTCTTTTGACCGTTTTGAATTTCTATCATATTATTCCTTTTTGTATGAATGACCTAGCATGGTACATATTGTTTTAAGACATATTATTTCACTCACAATGTAACTATGTATAACGCATATAATTTTGAATCTAATGTCATTTCATTCAACACGCTTTTTAAGTCATTAATATGCGCCACCAGATGGAGTAACATATGGCGGCACATGCTGAAATTCTCAAGATCAACCTAAAATGGCCGAACGAGCAAGACTCTCTAAGCGTGCTTGTCATTCGAGGTCGTCAAGATTTCGAAAAAGACATCTTTCCTCGAAAATTTGCACCACGCACCAAACACCATGACGGTTCGTGGTGTTTGGTGTTTTGTGTCTTTGGCCAAAATTTTAGATCTATCGTATCTTTTTACTCGTAGCTCCATTTTATTCACCGTTTTTTAAAATCGTGTATTTTTTCGAGATCTTTCCTTTGGCAATTTGCCGTAGGCGGTTTGTCCCAAATACTTTTCGAAACGAGACCTCGAAAACCTTTAATTTTGCCTTTTTTAATATTTAGACGCTCTTTTGACCGTTTTGAATTTCTATCATATTATTCCTTTGTGTATGCATGACCTATCATGGTACATATTGTTTTAAGGCATATTATTTCACTCACAATGTAACTATGTATAACGCATTTAATTTTGAATCTAATGTCACTTCATTAAATAGGCTTTTTAAATCATTAAAATGCTCCGCCAGATGGAGTAACATTTGGCGGCGCATACTGAAATTCTCAAGATTACCCTAAAATGGCCGAGCGAGCAACACTCTCTAAGCGTGCTCATCATTCGAGGTCGTCTAGATTCCGAAAAAGAAACATCTTTCTTCGCAAATTTGTACCACGCACCAAACACCACCGACGGTTCATGGTGCTTGGCGTTTTGTGTCTTTGGCCAAAATGTTATATCTATCGTATCTTTTTACTCGTAGCTCCGATTTAGTTTTTTTTAATCGTGTATTATTTCGAGATTTATCTGTGGCAAACTGACCTAGGTGGTTTGTCCTAAATATTTTTCGAAATGAGACCTCGGAAACCTTCAATATTTCCTTTTCTTAATATTTAGACGCTCTTTTGACCGTTTTTAATTTCTATCATATTATTCCTTTGTGTATGCATGACCTAGCATGGTACATATTGTTTTAAGGCATATTATTTCACTCACAATGTAACTATGTATAACACATATAATTTTGAATCTAATGTCACTTCATTAAACACGCTTTTTAAATCATTCACATGCGCCGCCAGATGGAGTAATATTTGGTGGCACATGCTGGAATTCTCAAGATCACCCTAAAATGGCCGAACAAGCAAGACTCTCTGAGCGTGCTTATCATTCGAGGTCGTCTAAATTCCGAAAAAGAAACATCTTTCCTCGCAAATTCGCACCACACACCAAACACCACCGACAGTTCTTGGTGCTTGCCGTTTTGTGTCTTTGGCCAAAATGTTAGATCTATCGTATCTTTTGACTCGTAGCTCCAATTTAGTCACCGTTTTTTTTAAATTGTGTATTTTTTTCGAGATCTATCCGTTGGCAAACTGTCGTAGGCGATTTGTCCCAAATATTTTTCGAAACGAGACCTCCAAAACCTTTAATTTTTTGCCTTTGTTAATATTTAGACGCTCTTTTGAACGTTTTTAATTTCTATCATATGATTCCTTTGTGTATGCATGACCTAGCATGGTACATATTATTTTAAGGCATATTATTTCACTCACAATGTAACTATGTATAACGCATATAATTTTGAATCTAATGTCACTTCATTAAACAGGCTTTTTAAATCATTAATATGCGCCGTCACATGGAGTAACATTTGGCGGCGCATGCTGAAATTCTCAAGATCACCCTATAAAATCCGAATTCGCAAATTTGCACCACGCACCATGAAAGGACCCGTCCTAATCCATCCGGACAAAGTCCATATCGATTATAAACGATTTACAACAGTTGATTTCATCGCGAGGTACTTGACCTCTATATGATACATTTTACAAACATTGCATTCGTTTTTGAAAATAAAATCTTTCATTACATCGAAAGTTGACGGCATGCACACCATTTCATAATATATCTAACTATAATTGACTTAATAATAATCTTGATGAACTCAACGACTCGAATGCAACATCTTTTGAAATATGTCATGAATGACTCCAAGTAATATCTTTAAAATGAGCAAATGTACAGCGAAAGATTTCTTTCGTACCTGAGAATAAACATGCTTTAAAGTGTCAACCAAAAGGTTGGTGAGTTCATTAGTTTAACATAAATAATCATTTCATAATTTTTAATAGACCACAAGCATTCATATTTCCATTTCTCATAAACATGCGTCCCATGCATAGAGACAAAAGTATCATTCACATGGATTGAACACCTGGTAACCAACATTCACAATATGCATTTAAGAATATCCCCATCATTCTGGGATCCTCCTTCGGACATGATATATGTAGTGCCTCGTCCTAATCCATCCGGACATGATATACTATAGCAAATTGCATGTAAAATTTTTATGATATATTTATAATATTAATAACTACAATAGTTATATAAATAACAACAATTTGTAGTTACATATATTAATATTACAAATCGTTATTTATTTATATTTAGTACTTATATGATATACATTGAATAAATACACAAATTGAATGTTTAACACTTATATATTTTATATATCATGATGATATGCATACAATCAAATTTATGTATATCAATCACATATATATGTATATATATATATATATATATGACTACTACATTTTTAATTATGTTTTAATTATTAAGTTTAAGTTTTCTTTCATAATATCAAATCACATAATAGTTTATTAATCTATTTAATTTACAATATAATTATTTACTTGTAAAATTATTTATATATATAAACATTTCTATTTACAGTTAAAGGTTCGTGAATCGTCGTAATTGTCAAGGTCAAATGCATACATGAACAAAATTTCAAATTTTTGACACTTCAACATTACAGACTTTGCTTATCGTGTCGGAACCATATAAAGATTAAAGTTTAAAATTGATCGGAAATTCCCGGGTCATCATAGTACCTACCCGTTAAAGAAATTTTGTCCCGAAATTTGAGTGAGGTCATCATGGCTAACAATAAGAATGTTTTCCTGACGAATATGAGTTGATAAATAGAGTTTTATCACCATTGTAAAATATGGATAAAATAATTCGATTATTCGAAGAGTACGAATGAAGCTATTCACAAAAGAATGAAATGAGAAACAAAGATTTGTTTTTTAACTTTTGACGTAGTCAGGTTTGAATTTAGAAAATAAGGCGCGTCTTAACTTTTGACATTGCCTTGGTTGAATTCCGAAATTTAAGGGATTTAAAGAAAATCTTGAAGATCTATAAGATCTGATTCTTCGAGATTTATGGAAATTAAGATCTCTTTAATTAAATACAGTGATCTACCCCCGATTACTACGTCTGATATTTCCTTTATAAATTTACCTTTTCCGTTCCATTTATTTTCACCACTACTATACTCAATTCCCAAATTCAAAAGATTTATGAAAATGCTTAACCCTGTTCTGATCCTTGTTCTTATTCTAACTATCGCAATGATCGTTCTTCTTTTCCAACTCCCACCTGAAGAATCTGTTTATTTCTATTATGCTCTAGGGAGTATTGTATTTATAATCCTCCCGTGTCTTTATATTGCTATACGTACTGATATTCACGGTTTGTAATTTCGGTGTTGTCATTGGGCTTTATATTTTCTCTTATATTTTGGATCTCTTTGCCTTTCTATTATCCTCTCGACCTTAGGTAAAGCAATTAACGGTCCAGAATTCATAAGTATGGAGTTTCGAATGAACTTACCGTTCTAAACAAGAAAGAACGTAATAGCACAATTTGATTTGCCAAATTATCAGAATCACTGAGAATAGAACTATCAAGAAAATACTTTCTTGATATGTTCAGAAGTTAAGCATAATGAAAGAGTTATGTAATATGGCACGTGATGACGTTAGGATCTGTGAATCATCACGTCCCATTAGAAACTCAGCATGACTTACTGTAATGTAATCACGTTGATCAAGTGTCATTATATTATACTAACTCATGCATCAGTTCCCAACATTACTTCAATAACAATCATATTTTAAGCTCGAAAGTTTACAGAATATAGAAACTAACAGTTTCTATATGATGTAATACTGATAGCACGAAGAGATTAATAATAGTTATAAAAATATCTCCAGAAATATGGAGGATATTTATAATGAAAGATACGATAATATCTCGGAATATCTAAGATCAGTGAATGATAGAAACTATTGTCTGCAAGGGTTTAGAGTAAGGAGCAAGATATTCACTAAAGACTTTAGCAGACATTGAATCATTTGGATTCTTTGAAGTTAACTTATTCATTGTGATTTGTCCACGGCTTTCTTCATAGTTTTGCATAATCTGCTTTTCGGTACTAAATTTTCTATTGAATGTTTCCAATATAATGATACACAGGAAGCACGAAGAGGTATATAATTTCGAACGAGAATATTTATGAAAATATCCTCAGAAATATCGAAGATATTGATGATGATATTTTGGAATTTCTAAGTTCGATGGTTGATGAAGAAAGATTTTTCCACAAGATTTAACATGACTTCAGAACAACATATTTGCTGAAGATTTCATTGGACCCAGAATTACCTGGATTCTTTGAATATAGAGTTTGGTCCTTGTATTTGTCCTCAGTCTCCTTCAGGGTTAGCTCAATCCGTTTTTCAGTACTAAATTTTATATTGAGCGTTCCCATCCTTCCATTCTTTATTATTAAACTTTTGACTATTAAGGTCGTTTACAGTTTTTGCTGCTTCATCAGCATTTTTTCAAAATTCGAAGAACTAGTTCGCAGTTTGGGGTGTTTTCAGAAACTTCACATTCGAAGTTTGTAAGTCTAGGAGATAGATGTTATATGTATATAACTGTTGATGTAGACATGCTGCGAGATTTCAAAATACTGATTGCTGATTCTCGATAACTGGTATGGCAATTCTCGTTACAAGATGCGGATGAGTATATGATTTGATTTTATGAATAATACAGATATTTTTTTTTAGAGAGACTAAGCCGAAGTTGCTGGTACATCTGCTGATAATATAGTGGAATATAAGAGGTCCTCCGGTAACGGTGACGAAAAGGCCACGTATATATCGAGGTTATAATAAGGTTGTTTCGAACGAAAAGTCGAAGTTGACTTGTTGGAGCTGTGACAAATTTGCTACTTTAAAAGGAATTACCAAGTTGTTTTTGGTAATAATACTACTAAAGGAATTAGCACAGATACATGTTAAACGTTTACTCAGGTTCCAAGAGTTTTCAAGTGCATAACTATATGCATCAATCTCTTCTTACGTAGATGAAGTGCGGTTGGTTCATCCTCTCGATTGAGGTGTTTTCAAGAATTACGAAAGGTTTGAACGCAGATTGTAATCGTGATGATACGAATGGGGTTTAAAATGAAATCAAGTGGCAAACTTGAAGAATTGTTTAGTTTCATATGTTATAATCAATATTTTAATTCATTTTAATTGTCCAGTGTTGGTAGTCCACAGTAACAGTCCAGTAATTCATATATAGTTTAATATATAATATTCGAATTAGTTAATAAATATCGTGACCCGTGTACATGTCTCAAACTCGATCACAACTCAAAGTATATATATTATTTGAGAATCAACCTCAACCCTGTATAGAGAACTCGATCATTACTGCATATAGAGTGTCTATGGTGATTCCAAATAATATATATAGATGCGTCGATATGATATGTCAAAACTTTGTATACGTGTCCCAATATTTAAAGTGCGAAAAATAAATAGCAGCAATTAAATGACGATAATTAAAGTGCGTAAAGTAAATAACAGAAATTAAATGACGATAAATAAAATTGCGAGAATGTAAATTGCGATAAATAAACTGCGATAAATAAATTGCGATAATTAAATGGTAATACGGAATTAACAGTTAGCTAGGAACAGTTAGCTAGGATTTTGTTAGCGTGGATTCTTAATAGAATTTCATATTGTTAATTAATCTGTTTCTAATCAATTTTTATTGTGTCCATTATTTCTTCATTATGCCACTTGTTGGATTCTGATAGGTCAAAATCCAAATATGTAATTGGATGAATATGGTTATTCTGTGGTGAACGGATTTGTATATCAGTGGATGTAAGTAGGATAGTATATGACTGTTGAAACAGATTCGAAGAACGTACAATGTAACTTATTAATGTGAAATTTAAATAGTCCTCGGGTATTACCTACCCGTTAAAATATTTTCACCATTAACAGTTTGTACAAGAGAATTTTTAATTACAATCTTTATGAAAACATATATACATATATATTTTCTTCAGATGTATTCATGGATTTAATGAGTTAATATAATATTAAACTCATTTGCTTTTCGGTTGGAACTAGAATAAATAATCTTTAAAACTTTAGAGATTACATATTCGACATGTCGAACGAAGATCATACTCAAAGTACAGATGATGATATTGAAGCATGGATTGTTGATGGTACTGGTGCTGTTGTTGATTGTACTGTTGGTGCCGGTGATGTTGCTGAAGCTGGGACATTTTGCACCATATTCTCCAAATTGATTATTCGAGCGCGAAGTTTGTTGACTTATTACTCCAGGATGATTGTCGGTCGGAACGAGCTGATGAATAAGGTTCAGAATTGTGGATAGGATATAATCTTGTCAAGTTACCCCAGAAATGAGACTGAAAATGGTGTCTCGAACAGGTTCGCCGGTAAACGCTTCAGGTTCATTGTCAAGAGGTGAATTTTGTTGGTGGAAGGGATTGCCTTTTGCGCGTTTCCATTAATTAAGTCGACTACAAACCCATCAGATGAATTGATAATGGCTGATTGGTTGATTCATGCCGATGACGCTGTTTTCGGAGTTTAGGTGAACATCTATGTCGGAATAGCTGTCGGAATAACTATCGGAATAGCTATCGGAATCTGAGGGACTCGAACTGGTTTAGGGATTCATCCCGTATGATCAGATGAAGGATTTTCGATAAGAAATAGATTATAGGATATAGATTAGTACCCTGCAGTACATAATTTACATATGCATATATAATACTAAAATCCCATAAGTTACGAAGGAATCTACGGAAGCTGTCAGGCATCGGTAACAATAACAGGTACGCTAAGGTATGAATTAGCAGATATGCTAAGATATAAATTTTTGTCTATACACTAATCATGCAATTAATGCAATAAGATGTGTCTAGACTAAGGATGATAAGCAAGTGATTCTCTAAGAATGATAATCAGGAAATTTTTGACACGAAATGATAAGCAAAACTTTTGACATGCAGACACGGTCAAAGTCCAGACTCACTAATGCATCCTAACGACTTATTAGTTAGACACACTAATGCAGACCCGGTTCACTAAGACCACCGCTCTGATACCAACTGAAAGGACCCGTCCTAATCCATCCGGACAAAGTCCATATCGATTATAAACGATTTACAACAGTTGATTTCATCGCGAGGTACTTGACCTCTATATGATACATTTTACAAACATTGCATTCGTTTTTGAAAATAAAATCTTTCATTACATTGAAAGTTGACGGCATGCATATACCATTTCATAATATATCTAACTATAATTGACTTAATAATAATCTTGATGAACTCAACGACTCGAATGCAACATCTTTTGAAATATGTCATGAATGACTCCAAGTAATATCTTTAAAATGAGCAAATGCACAGCGAAAGATTTCTTTCGTACCTGAGAATAAACATGCTTTAAAGTGTCAACCAAAAGGTTGGTGAGTTCATTAGTTTAACATAAATAATCATTTCATAATTTTTAATAGACCACAAGCTTTCATATTTCCATTTCTCATAAACATACGTCCCATGCATAGAGACAAAAGTATCATTCATATGGATTGAACACCTGGTAACCGACATTCACAATATGCATTTAAGAATATCCCCATCATTCCGGAATCCTCTTTCGGACATGATATATGTAGTGCCCCGTCCTAATCCATCCGGACGAAGTCCATATCGATTATAAACGATTCACAACAGTTGATTACATCGCGAGGTACTTGACCTCTATATGATACATTTTACAAACATTGCGTTCGTTTTTGAAAAGAAAATCTTTCATTACATTGAAAGTTGACGGCGTGCATGCCATTTTATAATATATCTAACTATAACTGACTTAATAATAATCTTGATGAACTAAACGACTCGAATGCAACGTCTTTTGAAATATGTCGTGAATGACTCCAAGTAATATCTTAAAATGAGTAAATGTACAGCGGAAGATTTCTTTCGTACCTGAGAATAAACATGCTTTCAAGTGTCAACCAAAAGGTTGGTGAGTCCATTAGTTTAACATAAATAATCATTTCATAATTTTAATAGACCACAAGATTTCATATTTCCATTTCTCATAAACATACGTCCCGTGCATAGAGACAAAAATATCATTCATATGGATTGAACACCTGGTAACCGACATTCACAATTTGTATATAAGAATATCCCCATCATTCCGGGATCCTCCTTCGGACATGATATAAATTTTGAAGTACTAAAGCATCCAGTACTTTGGATGGGGCTTGTTGGGCCCGATAGATCTATCTTCAGGATTCGCGTCAATTAGGGTGTCTGTTCCCTAATTCTTAGATTACCAGACTATAAAGGGGCATATTCGATTTCGATCATTCAACCATATAATATAGTTTCGATTACTTGTGTCTATATCGTAAAACATTTATAAAAGCAGCGCATGTCTTCTCAGTCCCAAAAATATATATAAAAAGGGAGTAATGAAACTCACGCATATAAATATTGTAAAATAGTTAATAAAGCATTTGCATGTATTCTCAGCCCAAAATGTATATAAAAAGGGAATAATGAAACTCACCTAATGTATTTTATAGTAAAAATACATATAACGATATTGAACAAATGCAGGGTTGGCCTTGGATTCACGAACCTATATCATTTATTATATATATTACAACGTATAATGGAAATCACATGATTTTATTTATTAATATATATTATTTATATATTTGTGGTTATATAGGATTTATATTAAATTCCATTTAAAAAACATATACTTACTTTATATCTTAAATTATGTGTTATATATATATTTATATCTTAAAATGATTAATATCTATTCAATTAGTTATATTAATATATATAACCATATATATATATATATATATATATATATATATATATGTATATATATATATACATGTATATATATATATATATATATATATATATATATATGTATATATACATATTTATTATTATGTTTGAAAATCAATAGTTTGTTACATGTAAATATTTATCTAGATAATGTTAGTATATAGTTATATGAGATATTAATATAATTATAGTGTATGTACTATATACATTATATACAAAATTAAAAAAAATGATAGTTTTGATATTAGCGAGTTATTAATAATACTAATAATAATGATAACAATAATAATAAACTTAATAAAGATGATAATTTTAATAATAATGATAATATAAAAAGGGTAGTTTTCATAAAAATAATATTTTTAATAATAATGATCATTTTAATAAATGTGATGGTTTTAATAGAAATGTTATTAATCATAATATTAATAATACTAATTTCAATGTTAAATGATAATTCTAGTACTAAATATTAATAATAATGATACCCATGTTAATAATATTACTAGTAATCCTAATAATTATAAAAATGATACTAATATTAAAATTGGTGAAAATAGTAATAACTCATATTATTTTTATACTAATAATAGTAATAATACTCCTAATCATAATAATAATAGTAATCATACTTTATGTTAATAATAATAATAATAATACTTTTAATTCATAACGATATTAGATAATAATAACTAAAATTATAATATTAGTAATCATATCATCAATTTTAACATAATCATAATTTATAATAATAATAATAATAATAATAATAATAATAATAATAATAATAAATATTCCTAATCTTGTATTAGTAATAATAACAATAATAATAATACTAAGGATGTTCATGATACTTAATAATAATAATCTTAATTATAATACATGTAATAATAACAATAATTAATAATAACAATAATAATAATAACAGAAATAAAATAATAAGTATATCCTTTCAAAAGCCATCATAAAAAGAAATGTCCCATACGAGACTCGAACTCGCGACCACTCGCTCCCCGTTAACACCTCAAACCATTGGGCTGTTGCCCATAATCCGAAATAAGATAGAACTCAAAAACATTTAACGTGATTTTCATTGTTTCCTGTTTTCTCTCCTCCTTCTGATACATCGTCGACCAGGGGAAAACCAGAGGAAAAACAAATACCAATATCAAGACAAGGTTTTTCATACATCAAAATAATAATAACAATTTAATATCAAAAGTTTATATTGAATGAAAACAAAACAAAACAAAAAAAAATTATATAAAAACAGTCTTGCTGTACGTCGCAAGTTTTTTTTAAAAAAAAAAAATTTGATTTTTGTGATAGTGAAGGTTTTGGACGAAGTTTATAAAACGAAATGTATTTCAAATCACCTCTATAAACTATCTGAATCGTTAATTTGCATCAAAACTCTAAAACATGATCGAATTTCATCATGAACACGATGTTTGACTTTTTACAAAAAATACTTAAACCCGATAATTCGAAGTGAATACGAAGAATTGGAAACTGCTATTTTACATAAAGTTTAAACAAAATATTCCTAATAGAACTTCATTGTTACATTTTGGAATTTGTCACGAAATTGTGGTTTTGGAAAAATGAAAACAAGAACAGGGTTGTTTACGGGTTGGCTTAATCTCCTGATTTAATTTTGACAAATTGAGGTCTGTGATGGATAATTGTAATTGTGAATTGATGTTTGAGGTTAACTGGTATCGTGTACACTGAATTTTGATTGAGTCTTCTAACCTATAAATCGACAGCTTTATTCTGTTAGTACAGAAATTTATAAAAATAAATAAAAAGGGGATGTTGATAGTTAACTGCTTTTGGAAATCACTGTATAAATTGATACTGATTTGTACGAATGAATAAGATGATAAATCATTTACAGATACGATTAAAAACTTACTAAACACTGTTAAGAATGTGATCTGGCTCCATTCTATAGCAATTCTTCTTTCAGATTAATATAAATAATTAATATATATAAATAGCATTACCTTTACTAATAATAAATAATAATATTAGTAATAATATAATTATATTAAGGATAAATTATTGTTGTTAAAAAGAATAATAATACTTATAATAACCAAAATAATACTTAAAAATAATACTAATGATAATGTTATTTAGTAATAATAAAAAGGATAATAATATTATTAATGATAATAATTGCGTTATTTTCTAATAATCATACCAATATTAGTAATAATAAATAATGATATTTATAATGGTAATTATCAAAATGACGATAAAAATACTATATAATACTACTACAAGTAATAATGTAGACATAACAAGTTATGTATACTAATTTCATATCTATAAATTTTATATCAGAAATAATAATATTGATATTACAGATAATAACCCTAATATTAATAATAATGAAGGTAATAATAATAATATTAACATTTATATTTTAATTTGTAACTACATATAATATATAAACTTTTCACTATATAATATAGTAACATTTATTGAATATTTAACATATATATACTAATTATACATAGATTTCATATGTCTTTACATATGGATTCATTTTAAATGGAGCTTAACTTTGTATCTTATTTTACATTTTCAATTCAAATGAAGAAATTATATTTTATTAATCCAACTTAACATATACACTTATATATATATATATATATATATATATATATATATATATATATATATATATATATATATATATATATATATATATATATATATATATATATAACAATTGGTTCGTGAATTGTCGTGAATAGTCGTAGGTCAAATGTATACATGAACACAGTTCAAAGTTTTTCGAGATTCAGTTTAACAGACTTTGCTTATCGTATCAAAATCAAATAAGATTCAAGTTTAAATTTGGTCTGAAATTCCCGGGTCATCACAGTACCTACCCGTTAAAGAAATTTCATCCCGAAATTTGAGTGAGGTCGTCATGGCTAACAATAAATATGTTTTTCTGACGAATATGAGCTGATAAATAGAGTTTTATCATTATTGAATAATACAGATAAAATAATTTGATTATTCGAAGAGCACGAATGAAGTTATCACAAAAGAGTGAAATGAATGAATGAAGTTTCGTTTTAACTTTTGACATTGTCTTGATTGAATTTCGGAATTCAAGGGGTTTAAAGAAAATCTTCGAAATCTAAAAGATTTGATTCTTCGGCGAATAAGGAACTTAAGATCTCTATAATTAAATACGGTGATCTGCCTCGATTTCTCCGTCTGATATTTCCATTATAAATTAAACTATTCCCGTTCCATAATTTTCACCATTCCTATACTTTCTTTCATGGTTCTTACATCCACAAGATTGTGAAAATGCTTAATCCCGTTCTGATCCTTGTTCTTATCCTGACTATTGCAACAATCATTCTCCTTTTCCAACTTCCACCGGAGGAATCTGTTTTCTTTTACTTCGCCCTTGGGGTTATAGTGTTTTTAATTTTCCCGTGTCTTTATGTTGCGATAAACATTGATATACACGGTTTGTAATTTCCGTGTTGTTATTGGACTTTATATCTCCCCTTATATTTCAATGTCCCTATTTCTGTTTCATATAATCATTGTTATCCACAGTTAATACTCCCTCCTATTTGCTGCGATTTATACCCCACTTTCTATTTCAGAGCTTTGTCCCTTCATTTCTTCTTCTTGCGATTGTGCATCTCTTGTAATGGTTCAGAATTCGCGGATATAAGTTTCAGAATGAACATTGTTAATATTCTAAGAAGAAAATGGTAATAGCACAATCTGACTTGTCAAATTACCAGAATTCAAGGAAAAGATAGGACTATCAAGAAAATATGTTCTTGATATCGTCATAGTTTTAACAGAATGTAATAGTCGTGTAACATGGCACATGATGACGTTAGGATCTGTGTATCATCATGTTTCATTAGAAACTCAGCATGACTTACTGTAATATAATTACGTTGATCAAGTGTCATTATATTATACTAACTCATGCATCAGTTCCCAACATTACTTCAATAACATTCATATTTTAAGCTCGAAAGTTTACAGAATATAGAAACTAACAGTTTCTATATGATGTAATACTGATAGCACGAAGAGATTAATAATTTCAGATAAGATTAGTTATGAAAATATATTCAGAAATATCGAGGATATTTATAATGAAAGATACGATAATATCTCGGAATATCTAAGATCAGAGGATGATAGAAACTATTGTCTGCAAGGGTTTAGAGTAAGGAGCAAGATATTCACTAAAGACTTTAGCAGGCATTGAATCATTTGAATTCTTTGAAGTCAAACTTATTCTTTGTGATTTGTCCACGGTTTTCTTCATAGTTTCGCATAATCTGCTTTTCGGTACTAAATTTTCTCTTGAATGTTTCTAATATAATGATACATAGGAAGCACGAAGAGGTATATAATTTCGGACGAGAATATTTATGAAAATATCTTCAGAAATATCGAAGATATTTATGATGATATTTTGGAATCTCTAAGTTCGATGGTTGATGAAGAAAGATTTTTCCGCAAGAATTTAACATGACTTCGGAGTAATATATTCGTTGAAGGTTTTATCGGATCCAGAATTGCCTGGATTCTTTGAATATATGGTATGGTCCTTGTATTTGTCCTTGGTCTCCTTCGTGGTTAACTCAATCCGTTTTCCAGTTCTAACTTTTCTGAGCTTTTCCAACATACTATTCTTTATCATCAAACTTCCAGCGATTAAGGTCGTTTTACGGTTGCCTACAGTTTTTGCTGCTTCATTCAGCTTTTTCAAAGTTCAATGTAATGATTCATAGGCTGGGTGCTTTTCAAAATTTCAGAATTGAAGATCGTAATTCTATGAGATAATTGTTATATGTATACATATAACTATTAATGTATAAATGCTATGCGATTCGAAATACTGATTGCTGATTCCCGGTAATTGGTATGGCAATTTTCATTGCAAGATGCGGATGAGTACATGACGAGACTTCCATTGATAAATATAGTGATTTGTCGGAGGGATTTAAACTAAGGAGCGATAAGGTTGCTGGTACATTTGCTGGTAATGTGGTGGAATATAAAAGAATTCTCCGGTATCAAAAGGGTAATTGTATATATCGGAATTATAGTAAGGCTACTTCGAATGAAAAGTCGAAGTTGACTTGCTGAAGCTGTGACAAAATTGGCTACTTTGAAAAAGGATCGCAAAGTTATTTTTTTCTAATAAATGCCAAAGGATCTGATGCGGCTACGTGTTAAACTTTTACTCAGTTGCCGAGAGTTTCTCAGGTGCATAACTATATGCATAAATCTTTCCTTCCGTAGATGAAGTGCGGTTGATTCATCCTATCGATTGAGGTGTTTTCAAGAATCATGAAAGGTTTGAACGCAGATTGTAATCGTCAAGATACAAATGAGGTTTAAGATGAAATCAAGTGACAAATTTGAAGAATCGTTTAGTTTCATATGTTATAATCAATATTTTAATTCATTTTAATTGTCCAAAATGGGTAGTCCACAGTTAGCAATCCACAGTTACTAATTCAATAATTCGTACACAGTTTATAATATTCGAATTAATTAATACGTTTCGTGACCCGTGTACATGTCTCAGACTCGATCACAACTCAAAGTATATATATTATTATAGAATAAACCTCAACCCTGTATAGAGAACTCGATCATTACTGCATATAGAGTGTCTATGGTTATTCCAAATAATATATATAGATGCGTCGATAGAAAAAATTACGCCGATAGTACCTGTGGTTTGTGCTAATTTTCCTCACGGCACCTATGGTTTTTTTTTTGCTTGATTAGTACCTGAACTTTAGATCACAATCGTGGGTAGTACCCAACTAAAACTGCCGTCACTTTTTAACTGTTAATGTCTGTCATGTGGCATGCATGTGAGGGCATTTTGGTCCGTTCAAATTATTTGTTCCATATTATAGCCATTCCAATTGACAGTATACGATTAGCCTTCAAAAAAATCAAACGACAGTTCCTTTTTTCATGCTTCATAACCACAAACCCTAATAGTCAAGCTATGGATTCTAGTTTATATCAGATGCGAGACCAATTAAACTCATTTGATGTCAACAACCTATATGGTAAGATATGTTATTCAACGTTTTTTTTTTTTTTTTTTTTTTTTTTTTTTTAACTGATTATACTGTTTCTGATCAATATTTGCATTTTATTATGTTACATGTAGATGTATATCCTGGATTGTTTACAATCAAACTACATCATGGTGGCCATTTTACTCATCCTCCACGTAGGGATTATGTTAATGGAAAGATAAATTATTTTGACTTAGTTGCAGGTGATACATTTAGTATTAATGAGATAAGAAAAATGGTGTTGGATCTTGGTTATGATTGCAATTCTAAGATGTCTTACCTTTTTTGTGTTCCTGATTCAAATTTGGATTTTGGATTAGAACCATTAGAAAGTGAAATTGATGTTAACAATTTAAAGCAACATGTTGGTTTGAATAAGGAAATTAGTGTGTTTATTGTAAAGGAAAAACAAAATCTGAACATGCATTTGAATCATGATCGAGCTAATAATGTGGTAATAGTTGAGGATGATAAGAGTGACAGTTATATTGAGAATGAATTAAGTAATGAACAAAGTGAGGATGATGATAGTGACTTTTGTGTTCATGAAGATAATCACCTACTAGACTTTGATGTTGATATGAATGACTTCCATTGTAGCATTGACAAAGATAGTGAATTCATGGGAAATTCTTCTAAAGTTGTTGAAGTAAGTAACAATGAACAACAGATGGTTGTTATAGAAAGTTTAAATCATGATGATTTTGATAGTGATCATGAGTATGCAGATGACATCGAAGGTGACAGAAAGAAGAAGTTAAAGGAATTAAGGATCCAAGAAAACCAATTGTGTGATGTGTCAAAGACTAATTTGTATTTGGGACAAGAATTTGGGACCAAAAAAGAAGCTATGGAATGCATCAAGTTGCATGCCATTGAAACCCAACGGGATATTGTGTTTAAATACAATGATGAGAGAAGGGTTAGAGCAGTTTGTAAAGGGTTAATATCAAATGTTGTGAAAGTGGCTGAAAAAGGTGATCAGATAGTTGGTTCTACTAATGAGAAGGGCAAGAGTGTAGTTGAGCATGACAATACAACATATGAAGACAAGAAAAGTTGGAGAAACAAAGAGCTTAACAAAGTGGAATGCAAGTGGGTAGTTCATATTTCAAAAAGAAGTGGTTCAGAAACTTGGCAAGTTGTAACATTCAAGGATAAACACGTGTGTTCTTATTCTAGAGATGTTAAGCACTGCACATATAAGTTTCTTGCATCACAGGTGGTTGCACAACTACCCTCAAATCCAAGATTACCTGCGAAGGCTATAAAGGTTCAGGCTGAAAAACAATATGGAATGAATGTACACATGATGAAGGCATATAGAGCATTACAGAAGGCAAGAACAATTGTTGAAGGGGATTATGCAGAACAATATAATCATTTAAGGGATTATTTGGTAGAACTAAAAAGAGTTCATCCAGGTACTACTGTTAAAGTTGCAACTGAAACTTGTGATGAAGATGGTACAACTATGATCTTTAAGAGGGTATATATTTGCTTAGGACCATTGAAAGCAGGGTTCAATGCAATAGGTAGGGATTTGCTTGGTTTGGATGGGGCATTTATGAAAGAGCCAGCAACAGGTCAACTATTAACTGCAGTTGGTGTTGACTCAAACAATGGTATTTATCCTTTGGCATATGCTATAGTTGAGAAAGAAACATACAATTCTTGGTTATGGTTTTTAAAAAATCTGGGAGATGATTTGGATCTAGCTGAAAGATCAAACTTCACATTCATTAGTGATAGACAAAAGGTATTATTTATAGAAATAATTCATTCATTTTTGATACTTTTATATGTATTTATTGAATCTAAATAAATTTAATTTCTTACAGGGTCTAATGCCAGCCATTGAAAGGTTGTTTCCATGTGCTGAGCATAGATATTGTTTGAGGCACATACATGAAAACATGAAGACAAAAGGTTGGAATGGTGTTGCATATAAACAATTGCTATGGAAATGTGCAAAAGCAACAACAGTTCCAGAATTTGAACAACATATGCAGGAAGTAAAGGGGTTAAATGAAGCATGTTACAAATATTTAGCTGATATCCAACCACATCATTGGACAAGAAGCCACTTTTCTGGTATATTTCATTACTATATTTAATATTTCATTTATATAACTGTATCTAGATAGAATTACTTTTGATAACATTCTGTATCACTTTTCAGGCAGGGCTTTGACAGATGTACTTTTGAGCAATATGTGTGAGATTCTTAACAGGTGGTTAGTTGAAGCAAGAGATAAGCCTATCATCACTGCATTAGAGTACATTAGGGAGTACTTGATGAAAAGGATAGTAACAGTCAATAAAGAGATATCTAAGTCTGATGGTCCTTTAACCCCTGGAGCAACAAAGGTCTTTGATGGTATCAAGAAAGAGGCTCAAAAATACAGTGTGATGTGGAATGGTGATCATTTATACCAAGTAACTGGTCCACACAATTATCAATGTGTAGTAGATATGAATGCAAGAGTGTGTTCTTGTAGAAGGTGGGAGCTCACTGCAATGCCATGTAAACATGCAGTGGCTGCATTGTACTACATGGGTGCATTTGGTACACGTGTTGGTCACCTTGAAAGTTGGGTTCATCGTGTACATTGGTTAGAAACATGGAGGAACACTTACAGTTTCAAAATCTGTCCTTTGAATTCTATGGAACTGTGGTGTAAATCAAATGTTACAAGTAAACTTCTACCACCTAAAATTGTAGCAACTGCTGGAAGACCAAAAAAGAACAGGAGAAAGGGTATGGATGAAGCTGCAACCATGAACTCGGGTGGTAAGTTGTCCAGGCAAGGCAAAACAACTCGTTGTGGAAAATGTGGTCAATTGGGTCATAATCAAAGAAGGTGCACAAATGAAGGTAATGTTGGTAAAAGCAGTGGACCAAAAAGACAAGCTAAGCAACCTGGAAAAACTGGTGGCAGTAAGAAGACTAAAGTGTAGGGATTTGATGTTTTGATTTAATGTTTGAACTTTTATTTTTTGAACCTTTAATATCAAGTTATGCAATATTAAGATGTTGAACTTATGTATTGTAAGCTTTAATGGATTATGGTTGATGATTTTATTAGATGTTATGTTTTATTGAATTTCATTCATGTTAGGTTTCATTGATGTTTATTCACTGATATATTAAAAAAAAAAAAAAAACTGGATAAACAGGTCAAGCAGGTCATTTTGGGTCTAATAAACCACTTTGAATGGGTCAAACTGGTAATTTTAGGTCAAAAATGTCTTTTTAGGTCAAACTGACCATTTTAGGTCAAACAGTAACATTTTAGAATGCTGTTGTCTTTTAAACTGATTTTGGGTTATAAATTACCACCTTTTTAAACTGATTTTGGGTTATAAAAAACCAACTTTTTTTATGAAGTGTTGACTGCTGTTGACTTTCAGGGTAATAAAATGTTAAACTGAGTTTGGGTATAAAAAACCACCTTTTTTTATGAAGTGTTGACTGCTGTTGACTTTCATGTAATAAAAGGTTAAACTGATTTTGGGTATAAATTACAACCTTTTTAAAGTATTGTAGACTGCTGTTGACTATTAGGGTTTGTAATGGTAAATTGTTTAGGGTCTTTTTTAATGGTACCATTGAGAATGTAATTTGCAATGTTGACTTATAGGGTTTGTAATGGTAAATTGTTTAGGGTCATTTGTAATGGTACCATTTGCTCGTCATACTTTAGGTTTGAGAATGTAATTTGTTTACTTCCATTTGCAATGGTACCATTATAGTTGACTGCCATTTACCAGTGCAATGTTTACTGCCATTTACCATTGCAATGTTGACTGCCCATTTGCTAATTACCATTGAGAATGCCATTTGCAATGTTGACTTATAGGGTTTATACCATCACAAATGTACCATTACAAACATTTTCAATGGTCAATTGTTTACTGCCATAATATTCTGTATCATTGTTTACTGCCGTTTGCAATGGTAAATTGTTTTTATATTTTCACACTGTCAAAGGCAACTGAATAATAAACAGAACATTAAAAAGACATACATATGCAATACAAAGAGCTCAACCAATTCATCCATTGAACCATAAATATAACAGTATAATACATTCAACTGAACTGAAGATGAAACCAACATAAATAGATAGTCTTTCTAACCAGCGAAATACACATACATAACAAAAAAAAAAAAAAAAAAAAAAAAACAGCATAATAAACAATAGCAGCTTCAACTTCATATCTCGCCTTTTCAGGATTTTCAACTCTGCTTCAAGCCTATTCTTTGACCTCAACAAACCGGGTATAATCATCAACGATCGAGCACACATCGGTGGATCAAACCAATCAACAATTGGGCAATTAGACCACTGAGAGCAAAACGATATATTATACTGTTAAAAATCGATTGCAAAATTAAAATAGTAACATTTTTTGATTAAATCAATCGGAGATTAATACCTTTGTTGGACAACCATAATAACGTCTCCCACAATCACGGTCTGTCCGATTTAGGGTTAACGGGTTTTAGGGTTTATAGAATGGGATGAAAAGGGAAATTGATCGAAGCGTAGAAAGTAAAATGGTCAGCTTATGTTCTTTTTATATGGATATAAATTGTTATCTGACAAATATACCCTCACATGTTTTGCACATGTGACGGCGTTTAAACAAAGGTACCACTCGTGTTGTCCATGCATAACCTAGGTACCATATGTGATAAGAAATTAGTTTAGGTGCTGTAGGGAGAAAGTCAACAAACCACAGGTACTATCGGCGTAATTTTTTCGCGTCGATATGATATGTCAAAACCTTGTATACGTATCCCGATATTTAAAGTGCGTAAAATAAATACAGAAATTAAATGACAATAAATAAAATGCGTAAAGTAAATAACAGAAATTAAATGACGATAAATAAAATTGCGAGAATGTAAATTGCGATAATTAAATTGCGATAAATAAAGTGTAATCAGTTAGCTGGGAACAATTAGCTAGGAACAGTTAGCGTGAATTCTTAACAAAATTTCTCATAGTTAATTTGTTTATTTCTAACAAATTTTATTATGTCAAATGTTTTCTTCATTATGCCACTTGTTGGATTATGATAGGTCAAAATCCAAATATGAAATTGAATGAAAATGGTTATTTTGTGGTGAACAGATTCGTATATCTGTGGATGTAAGTAGAATAGTAAATGACTTTTGAATCAGATTCGAAGAATATACAGTGTAACTTATTAATGTGAAATCTAAATATTCCTCGGGTATTACCTACCCGTTAAAATATTTTTACCATTAACAGTTTGTACAAAAGAATTTTTTTTTTAATTACAATCTTTATGAAAACATACTTAAATATATATTTTCTTCAGATGTAATTATAGATTTAATGAGTTAATATAGTATTAATCTCATTTGATTTACCGTAAGAACTAAGATACATAATCTATAAAACATTAGAGATTACATAATCGCCATGTCGAACGAAGATAAAATAGATAGAACGATACGTAGAACGATGATTATGCTCGTGGTACAGAATGTGATATTGAGGCAAGGATTGTTGATGGTACTGGTGCTGTTATTGATGGTACTGTAGATACTGGTGATGTTGTTGAAGCTGGTACATTTTGCACCATACTCTCCAAATTGATTACTCGAGCGCGAAGTTCGTTGACTTCTTCCATTATTCCGGAGTGATTGTCAGTTGGAACGAACGGTTGAATAAGATCTAGAATTGTGGATAGAATATAATCGTTGTGGGATATCCTGGAAATGAGGGTGAATATGGTGTTTCGAATAGATTCGCCGGTAAGTGCTTCAGGTTCTCCACTAAGAGGTGAATTCGGTTGATGAAAAGGATCATCTTCTTCTTGTCTCCAATGACTAAGTAGACTACGAACCCATCAGATGAATTGATGATGACCGATTGGTTGATCCATTCCGGTTATACTGCTTTCGGAGCTCAAGTGTGTTTCCATATCGGAATAACTGTCGGAATAACTATCGGAATAGTTATCGGAAAACTGAAGGGCTCGAACTGGTTGAGGGATTCATCTCGTACAATCAGATGAAGGATTTTCGATAAGAAATAGATTATAGAATGTAGATTAGTACCCTGCAATACATAATTTACATATGCATATATAATACTAAAATCCCATAAGTTACGGAGGAACCTACGGAATATGACAGGCAAAGTTACAGTAACAGATATGCTAAGATATGAAGTAGCAGATACGCTAAGATATGAATTTTGTTTATACACTATTCATGCAATCCAAGCAGTAAGATATGTCTAGATTAAGAATGATAAGCAAGTGATTCCCTAAGAATGATAAGCAGGTAATTTTTGACACGAAATGATAAGCAAAACTTTTGACATGCAGACACGGTCGATGTAAAGACCCTAATCTTACGAATTCCAATAATTATAAACAAACGTAACTTAAAAGATAAATGAGCGTTGTTCTTATTCGAATTCAAACCATAGTCCAAAATCAAAGTTCACAAACTTATTCAAAAGTACTACTAAATCAAAATAAGATACTAAATCTTTGAAGGAAATCTCTAAGGCAAGGTGCTAAGTTCACTCCACTCTACACTCTTCCCTCGTTCCCGACACCCCCTTGATTACCTGTCGTATAAGAAGGAAAACAAAGAATATGACTGAGCCAAAGCCCAGTGAACGGATATAACGAATAACGGAGTATAGTATGACATGCAAAAATTTAATTTCAAAACGAATTTATTTTCAAAATAACTTAGTTGCAAAACAAAGTGCGAATAAGTATAGATCCACAATACCATATGTCATGCTGCATATTTCATAAAATATTGCACTAAGAGTCAAAACAAATATGTAACAAAGTATCAAAATGAAATCATAGGGTAGCTACTCCACTAATCATCCATATCGGTGACGTTTCGTATGACACTATGATGAAAGTACACCGTCAAAACAAAATCCTAGCATCGATCCATACGCCTCCTATCAAAATATAATAATAAAGAGCTCGTACCAACTACCGGGTAATCAAAAGGAGACGCCGTAGTTATAACAAAATACACCGCTACGGTCGATGCCACGTTACCGGTGTCACAATAACGCGCCCATGGGACCTCCATGGATAGGTTACTCTTAGGCATATTTTATTAAAACGTTTTAACCGACATAGGATTATAAATTCCAAATATTTTCCCAAAAGATTAAAGGTCCTTCTAAAAAAATTACTAATAAAGTGAGCTTAAACATTCTACGTTCAAACAATTCTTAAAATATTTTATATATAAAAAGAAAATGGTATGTCTTATTATTTAAAAGATCGCATGTCATCCCCACCATTCGGTCTAACCTTTATCAAGAGTCATGATACATAATATTAATATTTTAGCCCTTCACAAATTATCAACTTACACGGGACTTAACGGGACATGTAAAGCCACATGGAATGAGGGACACTCGATACGAATCACCGTACCACTCGCCACACTCACACATGTTCTTTACCGGAATGTTTTCGACATTTTTCGGGGCTATTTCGAGGCGATTACGGGCTGTTTTCGGACTGAAAATAGCAGCTGTTCGGGACAGTTTTCAGGGCCGTTTTTGGTGGGTTTTCGAGACACGGTTTTGACACAATTTCCCAATACCAAATGTTATATTTCTCCAAATTTACACAAGTGATTAGCAATATCATTAGTACATCAAAATAGGGAAATCATAACACAATATATAGACTAACAAATATAACGAATTTTCAAAGAAGCATGTCATACCAATAATTTTCATACGCAATTCGAAACAAAGTTTTGAGAGGAAAGATTTACCGAAGCGATCCTAGAACCACCTAGAATATCCGTACCTTATGTTGATTGATGAAATTCCAAAGACAACAAAACACCACCAATGATGCGATCACCGAGCCAAATCTAAGGAACACACACGTATGAGCACAAAATGCATTTCAAATAGGGAGTATGTAATATCCTTTATTTAATTAGTGTTACCATTTGATTTTATGTGTTTATTTCTATCTCAACAATTTCATGTATTTTATATTAATGATATAGTTATGTTATTATATATTACTATGACTTCCATATTTTAAAGTGTCTTAAGTATTTTAAGACTAAAAATTCCTACTATCTTAATTAAAAACATGGATTCCAAATATTAGTTTCTATTTCTTTTTTTATATTATACAAATATACATCCACCTAATTGTATTATCATTTCCTACTAAATTCTATCAGTCTAATAACTTACATTTCATAAGGATTTAATAGGTTAAATATGAACATGGTCACATGCCATCTTAGTCGATCGATTAACACACTGTACAAGTTTAATAATTGCATCAACTCTCCATCATTTCTTTTGCTACAACACAATGCTTATTAGTTGAAATTTATATGTACTCATATTATATTTTTAATCTTTAAAAAACATAGTCACAACCTTAAAATTTTTATACTCCATTACTAAATATATATGACTACAATTTATTCAAGATCAAAATTCACAAAAGATACCCATTTAGTACCCAAAATCTTAACATTTCATCTCTATAATAATCCATGTGATATGTAGCCAATCTAAACTATTAAGTTGATTAAGAAGCCAATAAACAAATTATATATAAATAACAAAGGTGTGGTTTAGTAATTACCTCTAAAACGTGTTCGTGTTAGAATCGAAACTAGACCCCGCAAATATTTTGTATTCTCCTTTGAATGTCTCTATTATCTTCTCTTAATATTATGATAGATTATAGTGAGTAGTATGACTGTCAAGTTGGTGAAAACCTAGTGAGGAGAGTGCCAAAAAAATTTTGCTGAACAAATGACACTTAACGATACTCATAAGGGATATAACTTCATTAGACTTTCCCCATTCCTTTTAATAAATATGGACCCAAACAAATTCCACCAGTAGGATTGATCTTCCTCATTTAATAATGAATTAAGTTTTAAAATTTAGTAGAAGGAAATTGACTAGTACTTGTTACTCTCAATATATTTATTCCTAGCATGATACATCACCAATTTGGTATAAATTATATTTACGTTCTTAACTTTACAAGCTAGGATGATGTGTTAATTTATTTATTAATTAACTTATTTAGCACTTATTACTTATGTATCTATCTTATATGTTTTATTTATTTTAGATTTCTAGGATATTACAACTCCACCTACTTAAAAAAAATTTCGTCCTCGAAATTGAAAGAAGTTATAGAATCTAAACGCACCAATTAGCAAACAAATGAGGGTGCTCGGCCCGCATGGTTTCCTCGAGTTCCCAAGTGGCCTCGATAGCAGGATGATTCTTCCATTGAACTTTAACAAAAGGGGTGGAGCTTTTACGAGTTACTCTCTCCTCGCGTTCTATAATAGCTTCGGGCTCCTCAACATAAGAAAGATCAGCTCGA
This sequence comes from Rutidosis leptorrhynchoides, assembly GCF_046630445.1. Lineage (NCBI taxonomy): Eukaryota > Viridiplantae > Streptophyta > Magnoliopsida > Asterales > Asteraceae > Rutidosis > Rutidosis leptorrhynchoides. The sequence continues at coordinate 268,160,849 of NC_092341.1, read as the reverse complement.
ATTTCAGAAAAAGGATATTGCACCACGTGCAATGGATAATAGTTGTAACCCCGCAACTGAGATACGTGAAATACGTTATGAACATGAGATAACTGTGGCGGTAATGCTAAACGATAAGATACTTCACCAACTCGATCTAATATCTCAAACGGTCCAATATATCGAGGACTGAGCTTTCCTTTCAAACCAAAACGTCGTATACCCTTCCAAGGTGATACCTTTAAAAACACCTTATCACCCACCACAAACTCTAATGAACGTCGGTGTTTATCGGCATACACTTTCTGTCTTGATTGGGCTTCCTTCAATCGATTCGTAGCTATAGCGACCTTTTCATTAGTCACTCTAACCAACTCAGGTCCTTCAATCAATTTTTGACCCGCTTCATTCCAACAAACTGGCACTCTACACTTTCGACCATAGAGCATCTCAAATGGCGCCATACGGATACTAGCCCGCCAACTGTTATTATATGCAAACTCCACCAAGCATAAGTACTCATCCCAATTTCCCTTCCAATCTAGGGCACACGCTCGAAGCATATCTTCCAAGATCTGTATTGTACGCTCAGACTGTCCATCAGTTTGTGGATGAAAAGCAGTACTAAGCTTCAATCGCGTACCCCAAACTTTATGTAACCCCTTCCAAAATCTAGATGTAAACCGAGGATCACGATCGGATACGATGGAAGAAGGAACCCCGTGTAATCTCACAATTTCCTGCTGAAAAAGCTCGGATAGCTTACTTACCGAATAATCCATACTAATGGGCAAGAAATGTGCCAATTTGGTTAATCTATCAATCACCACCCAAATAGCATCATGCCTTTTCACAGTCTTTGGTAACCCACAAACAAAATCCATTGAGATATCATCCCACTTCCACATAGGAATGTCCAACGGCTGCAACAAACCACTAGCACGTTGGTGCTCGATCTTTACTTGTTGACAAGTAAGGCACTTCCCAACATATCTAGCAACGTCTTTCTTCATGCCACTCCACTAAAAGTGCTGCTTTAAATCCTGATACATTTTGGTCGAACCAGGATGTACAGAAAAAGGTGAGTTGTGAGCCTCAGACAATAGAGCCTCACGAATAGCATCATCATTAGGAACACACAATCGATTCCCACACTAAATAACCCCATCATCATCTTCTCTGAACTCTTTCACTTTACCCTCTTCCAAATTTTGAAACACTGTCCACAAATCTCCATCATCCATTTGAGCCTCTTTTATTTTAGTAATTATACCAGACTCGAATTTTAGATTTGCCAACATCCCCGATGCTCCTCTTTTACTCAATCCCATATCAAGTCTTTCGAATTCTCGAATATGAGTAACCAAACATGAGATACTACCAAATGACTTTCTACTCAATGCGTCGGCTACCACATTCGCTTTTCCAGGATGGTATTGAATGTTTGCATCATAATCCTTCAATAACTCGAGCCACCTTCGTTGTCTCATATTTATCTCGTTTTGCGTGAATATGTATTTGAGACTCTTGTGATCGGTGAAAATATCACAAGTTTCTCCGTAAAGATAATGCCTCCATATTTTCAACGCAAAGATCACAGCAGCTAACTCCAAATCATGAGTAGGGTAATTAACCTCATAGGGTTTCAACTGCCTCGAGGCATAAGCAATTACCTTACCATGTTGCATCAAAACACAACCCAAACCATGCTTAGAAGCATCACTATAGATTTGAAAACCCCCACTCCCTGACGGCAATGCAAGAATAGGAGCTGATACAAGTCTTTTCTTTAACTCATCGAAACTCTTTTGTCATTCCTCGGTCCACACAAAATGTTCCCCTTTCCTCAATAACTTGGTAAGCGGCAAAGCAATCGTCGAAAAACCTTCAACAAATCTTCGATAATAACCAGTTAAACCAAGAAAACTTAGAACCTCTACAACAGAAGTAGGTCTTGACCAATTTGTAATAGCCTCAATTTTCGCTGGATCCATCATTATACCCTTCGCCGATAAAACATGACCCAGAAAGGCAACTCTTTGCAACCAGAATTCACATTTAGAGAACTTCGCAAACAATTTCTTACTTCGGAGGGTTTCAAGTACAACACGAAGATGATTCTCATGCTCTTCTTTACTCTTTGAGAATACCAAGATATCATCAATGAATACGATCACAAACTTATCCAAATACTCATGGAACACACGGTTCATTAAATCCATGAATACCGCTGGGGCATTTGTTAATCCAAACGGCATCACTAAAAACTCATAGTGCCCATAACGAGTGCGGAAAGCAGTCTTAGGGATATCTTCTTCTTTAACACGGAGCTGATGATACCCAGACCTAAGATCGATTTTAGAAAAATACTTCGAACCTTGAAGTTGATCAAACAAATCATCAATACGCGGAAGCGGATAACGGTTTCTTATAGTAATACGATTTAACTCGCGATAATCAATGCAAAGTCTCATGCTACCATCCTTCTTCTTGACAAACAAAACCGGTGCACCCCACGGGGACACACTTGGTCGAATGAAACCACAATCTATTAATTCTTGCAATTGCCCCTTGAGTTCTTGCAACTTGAGTGGTGCCATACGATAAGGAGCTTTTGATATCGGTTGGGAACCCGAAATCAAATCAATCAAAAATTCAACTTCACGGACTGGAGGCAAACCCTGCAATTCATCAGGAAATACATCGGGAAACTCTCGAACAACATCAATATTTTCAAGCGAAGGGCTCTCGATAGACAAATTCTGAATCGAAGCTAAATAACCAACACAGCCATGTGAAATGAGCTTTTGCGCCTTAAGCGCTGAGATAACTTTAATAGATTTTACGGGAAGATCACCATTAAAGACACAATCGGGTATAGAATGATTTCCAAACAAAATCCTCTTAGAATAACAATCGATATTCGCGTGATGGCGAGATAACCAATCCATGCCAAGAATAATGTCAAAGTCATGCATGGTCATAGGAAAGAGATTTGCAGGAAACATGCAGTCATTGAATTCCAAACGGCAGTTTTGATACACGCGATCTATAGTTTCAACACTACCCATTGGGGTAGAGATCGTAAATGGAGTAGACAACCAAGTTGGAGACACTTTCAAATATTTCGAGCTCTTAACAGACACAATCGAGTGCGTAGAGCCAGAATCAAACAGAACGAAGAGGGCGCGATGGTGTACAAATACATGACCAGTAATAGTACCTAATAACATCAAGAATGAATGAACAAATAACTCAAAGGAAATATTTTTAAAATGAAAAGGGATCGGAAAATACCTGTCGCGTCAGCAGCCTGGGCAGCAGTCATGGCAAAGACGCGTCCACCAGGAGCTGGCGGCGGAACCCTCAGAACAAACCCAGGTCTAGGATTCTTGCAATCCTTAGCTAAGTGACCAACCTCTCCACAAGCAAAACATGAGCCCGCACTACGATAACAAACTCTTCCTGGATGATTCTTTCCACAAGTCCCACACGGTGCATTGGCATTAACACCACCACTTCCATTACCCCTTTGCTGCCATTGGGGACGGTACACTTGTAATTGACCACGGTTATTATTATTTGGCCCGTTGTCAATCCTTTACTGATTTCCTCTATTATTCCAATTATTACTACGATACCCTTGGTTCCCAGATTGTTGACCCTGTTTGGTAGTCGGTGCAGGCACAGATCGTAGTGGTTGTGCAATCTTAACCCTCTTGTTCTTACCATCATCATTTTTAGTAGCCAAATACTCGGCTCGCTCCATCTCCAAATTCCGAGCATAATCGGCTGCCTCAGCGATATCAAAACATTTCAGATTAATCATTTTAGAGCGGTAACGCCCATGAACAGCCCATTTGTACTTACGAGCTTGGTCCTCAGCAGACCCAGCAGCAGCCCCAATCAAACCCACACGCCTCAAAAACCTCTTAGTGAAATCATTAATAGACTCATCACTCCCTTGCTTAATATTCGCATACTCCCGAATCACAGCCTCTTTCTCCGCCTCAGAAAAGTACTAACGAAAAAACAACTCCTTGAAATCAACCCAATCTAATGAATCCTCAAATTCGATACCCCCTTTCGCTTGTCTCGAAGCGATCCACCAATGCTGAGCATCCCCCTCTAGTTTATAAACAGCCAATGGAACCCAAAATCTCTCTTCACAACCAAGCACTCGATAAATCTTCTCAATGTGAGTGATCCAATTCTCAGCTTCAACAGGAGTACTAGCAGTGCTGAATGATAAAGGATGTTGTTTTTGAAACCGTCCTAGCCAAACATGAATAGCATCTCCCGTTACAGTTTTATCTTCCTTATATTCATCCTCTTCTTCATGCTTAAAAGTCTTACCACCTTTCTTACGCATCACGTCAATAGCTTGAGCTACAAAGTTGGGTATCAAATTCGTGATAGTTTGGCTAATCTTGTTTTCTACTTCTTCCTCAGACATTCCTTTTCTTTTCGGTGCCATCTATGAACGAGATGAGGATATAACGGTTACGATTAGTACGAAGAATAAAAGAGAATATTCAAAGTGGATTAGAATAATATAGCGGAAGGAAAATCCTAACCCAAAAGTCTACCCAAATCTCACAGGCCATAACTTAGGACTAAAGTTTCTACAGGAGGGAACCTAAGCTCTGATACCATCTGTAAAGACCCAAATCTTACGAATGCCAATAATTATAAACAAACGTAACTTAAAAGATAAATGAGCGTTGTTCTTATTCGAATTCAAACCATAGTCCAAAATCAAAGTTCACAAACTTATTCAAAAGTACTACTAAATCAAAATAAGATACTAAATCTTTGAAGGAAATCTCTAAGGCAAGGTGCTAAGTTCACTCCACTCTACACTCTTCCCTCGTTCCCGACGCCCCCTTGATTACCTGTCCTATAAGAAGGAAAATAAAGAATACAACTGAGCCAAAGCCCAGTGAACGGATATAACGAATAACGGAGTATAGTATGACATGCAAAAATTTAATTTCAAAACGAATTTATTTTCAAAATAACTTAGTTGCAAAACAAAGTGCGAATATGTATAGATCCACAATACCATATGTCATGCTGCATATTTCATAAAATATTGCACTAAGAGTCAAAACAAATATGTAACAAAGTATCAAAATGAAATCATAGGGTAGCTACTCCACTAATCATCCATATCGGTGACGTTTCGTATGACACTACGATGAACGTACACCGTCAAAACAAAATCCTAGGATCGATCCATACGCCTCCTATCAAAATATAATAATAAAGAGCTCGTACCAACTACCGGGTAATCAAAAGGAGACGCCGTAGTTATAACAAAATACACCGCTACGGTCGATGCCACATTACCGGTGTCACAATAACGCGCCCATGGGACATCCATGGATAGGTTACTCTTAGGCATATTTTATTAAAACGTTTTAACCGACATAGGATTATAAATTCCAAATATTTTCCCAAAAGATTAAAGGTCCTTCTAAAAAAATTACTAATAAAGTGAGCTTAAACATTCTACGTTCAAACAATTATTAAAATATTTTATATATAAAAAGAAAATGGTATGTCTTATTATTAAAAGATCGCATGTCATCCCCACCATTCGGTCTAACCTTTATCAAGAGTCGTGATACATAATATTAATATTTTAGCCCTTCACGAATTTTCAACTTACACAGGACTTAACGGGACATGTAAAGCCACATGGAATGAGGGACACTCGATACGAATCACCGTACCACTCGCCACACTCACACATGTTCTTTACCGGAATGTTTTCGACATTTTTCGGGGCTATTTCGAGGCGATTAAGGCCTGTTTTCGGACTGAAAATAGCAGCTGTTCGGGACAGTTTTCAGGGCCGTTTTTGG